>NW_028277125.1:45157348-45308863 GCF_059951505.1 Python bivittatus | reverse complement strand
TGCTTTTCTCCCATTCTTTTGGCCTGTCCTCTAAGATCTGACAGATTGGGCTCATTTCATGCCCCATCTCTTAAGCAGTGCCATCTGATGGGGTCTAGGAAGTAGGCCTTCCCTGTTGCAGTGCTGTCCTTTGGAATAGCATTCTCCTGGAGGTTTGAGCAGCCCCAACACTGCTATCCTTTAAATAAGTATTGAATACCTGGTTTTTTCCCCAGGCCCTGAGATAGTTTGAGGTGTGTCCACCTGGGTTGAGCTATATGGGGGCTTTTCATTGTGCATGTCTGTTCCCTCTCTTATGATTATTTATTTATTCAATGCTGCCCAGCATTCCTGTTGAGGTATTTATTTATTTTTATTTATTTATATATCAAATTTGTCACCGTTCATCTCGTATGTGGTCTTAGCAATTTGAATTATAAATAAATATTCTGGACTATGGAAATAGATTTAGCCATACATTTGGAAATATTAATCACATGTTGGAATCTGGGTAATGGTGTACAACTCAATTTTAATTTTTATTACATGGTTATAAATATGTTTTTAAATTTATAAGCATTATTTAATACTTTTGGAAGTACCTCATTAGAAATAAATACATTTTTTTAAAAAAAATGTGCAAAAGTATGAAAGACAATTAATGGAAGCCTCCTAAGGCCCTATAATTGAGATAAAAGCAGTATTTCTGAATCAGTAGGAGGGATTTACCTATAATTTCTCAAATCCACTGAATTCTTCAGAGTCTAATAACTATTTTTTTTTACCATCTGGCAGTTGTTGTTTTGCTCCAAAATATTTCTTGTAGAGTGAAAAAAAAAAGTTTAACAATCATGTTTCTAGAAATAGCAGGTTGAGGGTATGCTGTTAGATTTTAGAGTTTTTTTAATTACAGTATTTTTCTGATAAATCATGTACTTAAGTGATAGGAAAAACGTTCTTATTGAACCCTTAGGTTGCCACACCTGACAAAAATGGGGTTTCACTCACAGATGGTGATCTTTTGGATGAATTGCTTGGGAAATTGCATTTTCTTTAAACCATACAATTGCAAAAGACTTCAATTGGTTTAAATGGGAAGCTTGAAATCTCTGAGAGATTCAGAGGCTATTTTCTTTGACAATTAGCCTTACTTCACACTGGTATTAGAAGAATCTAACATAAGGGCTGTTTTACACACCACATAGTTTGTAGTAACCTATGGTTATACATAATGAAATTGACAGACTGATACATAGTGATTTCTGCATAACTTGGTCAGTACATATACATTAAGAAAAGCTTTGCAATCACTTCTGATTCTCTGAACATCCCTGTTTGTCACATTGATATTAATATCTAGAAATGTATATCTAAGTAGCTTATGAGAACTTAAGAATGCTTGTCAATCAAAAAGTGGTAAAGTGAAAACTGAATGTAATGTAAAATGTTTTCTTCTTGAAAAATGAGATTCTTTTAGTGTAAAAAAGAAAAATATGGCTGCACTGAAAATGTTGACCATTTTAACAATACCTGTAGAAACTCAAATTGTAGTAAGACAAATATACTTCATAATATTTTCTGTATTTCTTAGTCCACCTTTCCTGTTTTATTTACTGTTTAAATCCATATCAAAATATTCTGAATTGACGCATTTGTTTTAACAACCCACCACCTATAAATTGTGAACATTCATATAAGTCTTCCAAGATCTGTAATTTTGACAGCCAGTGCAGAGTTTATTCTTTTTTCTTAGCTGTGTACTAGTCGAGGTGGCAGTTTGGAAACAGATTAAGCTTTGTATCTCCTAGTCACTCTCACTGTATTCCTGCTCTTGACATGATTTGAAGCAGCTGTATGTTTTGTTGATATTCTTTTCCATTAGTGTGTGTTTTGCTATAGGCTGCTTAACAGTCATCTCAAACAGCCTTTGCAAGGTTAAAGGAATGCAGCTTGGTAACAAGTTTGTGTCATTTTAAATATATACCTCCTAGTAAATAAGGAGGAGTCTAACAATCAATCCCTTTTAGTGTGTTATATGTTTCACCTGACAACTAAACCCCCTATTGATTAGCCATTACTTTGTTAGATAATCCTATGTCATTGAAGCCACTGTAAAAATTAAACTCTTTAAAATGTTTTACCCTAGCAGCAGTGTGAAATTGAAAACTTGTTCAGAATTATAGCAAGCTTTCACCAAAAGGGTAGTTTTCAACAAACTGGTTTATGCTTGCATTCTTTATATGCAGTATAAAACTGTATTAAAGCACTCCAATGCAAAGCTATCTGCCTCTGGCACAGAGTCAGGCAACCATTTCAAACACTGTTTCTCATGGCCCAGAAATGGCTTCTGTTGGCGATTGGGGAGGAGGTACTTGGATAATTCAGTTTCTAAGCCCAAAGAATCAGAAAGCATTGTATAGTAAAAATATGGAATTTAGACTTCTGTACAATGGACAGGGCTATGGCCGACTTTCATGAATTCCACGACTGGCAAGTTAGAATATTGGCTTCTTTTAGTGGTTACTGTATGGATTATCATTAATACCTACTACTCAGTTAAGAATTGTTCTCAGTTGTTAATTGAGAAGCAGTTCATGTAAACATCTTACCATTTTTTAAAAAAGAGGCTAGCAGATAAATACTGTTTTAGAAGAGGGGTTCTTACCTTTTATGTAAATAGAATTTTCTGTCTTAGCTGATGCTTGTTCCAAACAGTATTCTTTTTTTTTTTTCTTTTCAAAGCCATTGTCCATGTGCAGGATTAATTCACCTGTTTAAATCTTCTAATTTGATCACTTCTTTAACTGGTTATTTTTACTGTATTTCACCTTTGAGAAAGAAACTAGCTACATTGCAGCGGGAAGTACATGATTTGAATGCTGAATATCTTAAGTCCAGTCCTTACTTCCATTTAAAATGGTCATTTAAAAGAAGACAACAAATTCCTCTGCTTAATAATGTGTGACATCCGCTAGAGTCTACCATATTGAAGTAGATGGACAAATTGTATGGTCTGATAGAAGACAGCTCCCATCTGTTCTTAAATGTTCAATCAAGACTATGTATGTTATATAGAGAATTCAGTGCATAATTAGCTTTCATGTACTGTAAAAATTAGTTTAGAATCTTTTCATTATGGAACAAGCTTTATAAATAGGCAGTGGTTTATTTGAATAATCAGAAATCAAACTGTAAACAACTCTGCTTATTCAGCTTCATTTGGTCTGCAGAGTTCTGTGCTATTACTTTATTCCATATGACAAAAATGTACAAGTTTACCGATATTTGTTTTCCAATATTTGTATATTGCCACAATACAAGATCTCTAGATCATTAAAAAAACCAAGTCAGAAATCTTTAAAACCGTGAAAACCATATCACAGTAGTCATAAAACAAACACTCCACTTTAAGGTAGGAAAATAGTGCACTGCTGACCAAGTACCATGGGCAATGCAGATGTCAGCTTCCAGAGGCTTGACCAGCCACGTTTTAGCAGCTTTCTAGAAAATGACTGAGGACAAACACATCTTGGGAGGGAGAAGATTCCAGAGGGTTAGGGTGGGGCTTTCCCCCTCATCTTCTGAGCCAAGGGTAGACATGGAATCCCCTCCAGATGAGAGCAACAGACTGTCTAGAGTTAACATGAAGGATATCCTGGGCTCATGCACTTTGAATTGTACTAATAAACTTACAGGAAACCAATGCAGTGGAGCTGAAGCATTGTAATACAGTATGTCTTACTCTTAATTCTCATAGGCAGGCAATCCATTGATAGTGATATCAAAATCTACTGAGTGAGCTACCAAGAAAATGAGAGTTGCATTCCCACCATCCAGATCCCAGCAGTCATCCACAAGAATCACCAGTGTAGTTTCTGTCCTGTACCCAGATCTGAATCCATATTGGAAAGGATCTTGATAATCCAGGATCCCTTGTAGTTGGAGTTCTACTACCTTCTCTAAAAACTCCCTAAAAAAGGAAGATTGGAGCCAGACTGGAAGTTGTCTAACACAGTGACATCAAAAGTTGGCTTCTTTAAGAGAGGGTCCATCAATGCCTTTTTCATGACACTGAGTACCATTACCTCCCTTAAATTGGCATTTACAATCTCCCATACTGATCACCATCACCCGTTAACTGCCCAAAGAAGGGGCAGGGATCCAGCTCGTAGGAAACAGAGTTTATGCTGCTGAAAATACATGCTGAGGGAAAAAATGGTGAATCAAATGAAACCCCAAAATTGTTATTTTAAAATGTGTCTGCCTGCCCGCGAGTCAGCACTGACTCCTGGTGATTGCCTGGACAAGTCCCTGCAGTTTTCTTGGCAAGATTTCAAAAGTGGTTTGCCATTGCCTGCTTCCTAGGGCTGAGAGAGAGAGTGACTGGCCCAAGGTCACCCAGTTGGCTTCATGCTTAACGCAGAACTAGAACTCAGTCTCCCGGTTTCTAGCCTGATGCCTTAACTACTACACTAAACTGGCTCTTTAAAATGTAGCAGATAAAAATATCCCTACAGAATAAAATAGAAATGACGGCCCATATTGTGATTTAAGTCTTCCCAGTAGCAAACCCACTAATTGAATATTCTTGGTTCTTTGCCCTTCATCAAGGAAACTATTTTAGTCTTAATGGACACATAGAAAATGTTGGTCTAGTGCAAGGGTAGTCTATTCATTTTCTTCTTTGAAATAGAGACTTCTTCATTAACACTCCATTCTATCTTTTGTGAACAAATCCAAGGCAGTGTCAGAAAATGCAGCATTGTCCACATGACAAGAGTTTTAGGTTTCTCAAGCTTCACCATTGTGGTAACACCCTAAATCAAGAAAGCAATTGTTCAAGCCTCTCAAGGATCATTAACAATAAGGAGAAGCAGAAATGGTTTGTGTGGCAATCCTTTTTATTGTTCAAAAGGAAACAGGAAGAAATTAAGTCCATTGTGGGTTGCCTTTCTATGAGCTCTGCATTTAGTTTCTTACTTTCTGATGTTCAGCAGACAGATTCTCTGTGTAGCTGCTGGGTTTTGCTGCTTTGAATGAGGGATGTTTTTTCTCTATTTTGTTTTTCTTTATATATGTGATAATTGATTTTATTTTTCTGTAACTGTCTTAACATTTTAAAATGAAAAGTTATGTACAAATTGAGTAAATAATAAGGGGAGGGGTTGTAAAAAAACATCTTAATAAAAATAGAGGATGTCCTCTTCCATCTTTATTTGCATTGACATGTGTATTGGTTAATGGAAAGCGTTTATGCCTCTACACAACAAAATTACAACAAGCACTAGGCCTGGGTCTTTCTTTAAGCCCATACTTAGAGAATCTGGGGAAGATCTGGAGAATCTGGGGCTCTAAAATTTATCATCACCACCATTCTGATGAAATACTTGTCCAAAGAAATACAGCATCATTCCAAAAAGATGTATATCCTTTTAAGTACCTAAATAATTCCTGTTTTTTTAAAGTCAAGATGAGAGCAGACGAAGAAACCTTGTTTTAACACTAGATGCTTTCTACTTCATCAATGAACTACTCAGTTGTTTATATCCTGACTGTATAGACTGTATGAACACATTTTGTGTTTTGTAGTCTGACTCAGTCTCCATAATCTTAGAATACTTCAGTCATTAAAACACCAGTCCTGTATCATGCGCAGTGTAATGCTTTTAAGTATAGGAAAGTGGGAATACAGGTAGTCCTCGTTTAATGACCACTCATTCAGTGGCTGTTCGAAGTTATGACAGTGCTGAAAGACGGGGACTTACAACCTTGTTGTTGCAGCCATCTCAGCTTTCCTACAGACACGTGATCATGATTTGGGCACTTGGCAACTGGCTCACAATTACGACATTGCAGCATCCTGCAGATCGCCATTTACTACCTTCACTGCGGGCTTCCGACAAGCAAAGTCAATGAAGAAGCCGGCAGGCGGTTGGAAATGGCGATCACGTGACTGCAGAACGCTGCGACTGCACGGGATTCACGTAATGGTGGCAACTGGGCCTGCCAGAACTGCCTTTGTAAGTTGCCGCAGTCATGTGATATTGCACTTTATGGCCATGCTGCTTAGCAATGGAGTTCTCAGTTCCAATTACCATTGGTAAGCGAGGACTACCTCTAGTAATAGAAGCATATTTTGGCATCAGATATCTTTAAGATAAAACAGCAGTGCTTTTGCAATAGATTCCCTCTCTTACATACACACTTGTTGGAACCCCCAGACCTGCAGGTTAATGGACTCTTGATAACAAGGGTATATGGGGGAGGGGGGAAGGGAGGAGTACACTACATGGATACAATTAATCTGACATAGTCAAATTAGCCTAGACCTCAACATGTGTCATTTCTCTGATTGTGTCAAATGTTCCTTTACATACCTTTATATACATAGTTAGCTTATATCCTGACTTTCGTGAAAGTGAAGGTGGTATACACTGGATTCTCTCCTCCAATTTTTCTCCAATAGCTAAGAGACCACGGCCCAATATCATCCAGTGAGCTTTCATATCTGAGGATTGATCTGGGCCTTGCTTAACACCTTAACCACTGTTCCACTTAAATTCCTTAATCACTACACCACATTAGCTTTCAAAAAGTGTTCTTTTAGAGGTACTTTGTCCTTTTCTTCTGAGTTTTTAACTAAGAAACAAATTTTGCAAACAATATTTTCATGATACTTTATTGTAAGGCCCTTTGAGGAATACAGATTTTTAAAGAGAAATCTTTAAAATATGCTTACTATATTGTACCACTGTTTTTATCACTTTTTCCCCATCTTCACAGGCCTATAACAGCTGTACCAGACTTTGCTTAAACCAAGACACAGTCTGCTTAGGTACTACAATGAAGACTGAAAACTGTGTGGCCAAAGTAAGTAAAACTGTGAACTATCTTTGTGTTGTCTCAGTACATGATAAGTTCTATTAATGGCAGGCTCTTTTAATTGCGCTTGTGGAACAAAATGTAAAAATATGTGAGTGTTTAAGAATAAACCTAACTGAACTCTTAGGTACATATGGCACCCTACCTATAATCTCTTGGCTTTGATGCACTTTTTTAGCATTAGTCCTAAGAATACTTCTCCTCTCCTTTTTTAGCTTTTTGAAAAGAGATTAAAGGCCAAAATATATTTAAATTATTTTGTAGGCCCATTTAACAGAATACAGTGCATTTGGAAAGTATTCAGACCCCCTTCACTTTTTTCAATTTTGTTATGTTGCAGCCTGATACTACAATTGTTCAAATTCATTTTTTTCTCATTAATCTACACTCAGTACCCCATAACAAAGTGAAAACAATTTTAGAAATGCCTGTAATTTATTAAAAAGGAAAAACGGAACTATCACATTGGCATAAGCATTCAGACCCTTTGCAACAACACTTGAAATTTAGCTCAGGTGCCTCCCATTTCTCTTGATAGTTGCTGAGCTGTTTCTACACTCTGATTGGAGTCCACCTGTGGTAAATTAAATTGATTGGACATGATTTGGAAAGGCACACCTATCTATAGAAGGCCTCACAGCTGACAGTGTATACTGTATCAGCACAAAAGCCATGAGGTCAAAGGAATTGTCTGCAGAGCTGAGAGATAGGATTATTGCAAGGCCCAGATCTGGGGAAGGCTACAAAGAAATTTCTGCTGCACTGAAGGTTCCCAAGAGCACAGTGGCCTCCGTAATTCTCAAATGGAAGAAGTTTGGCACAACCAGGACTCTTCCAAGAGCTGGTGCCTGGCCAAACTGAGCAATCTGAGAAGAGCCTTAGTAAGAGAGGTGACCAAGAACCTGATGGTCACTCTGACTGAGCTCCAGAGATCTTGTGTGGAGATGGGACAAAGTTCCAGAAGGACAACCATCACTGCAGCCCTCCACTGATCTGGGTTTTCTGGCAGAGTGGCTAGACGGAAGCCTCTCCTCAGTGCAAAACACATGAAAGCCCACTTGGAGTTTGCAAAAGCACCTGAAGGACTCTCAGACTGTGATTCTCTGGTCTGATGAAAGCAAGATTGAAATGTTTGGCCTCAATTCTAAATGTTTTGTCTGGCAGAAACCAGGCACCGCTCATCACCTGCCCAATACCATCCCAACAGTAAAGCATGGTGGTGGCAGCATCGTGCTGTGGGGGTATTTTTCAGCAGCAGGGACTGGGAGACTGGTCAGGGTTGAGGGAAAGCTGAATGGAGCAAAGTACAGAGATATCCTCAATGAAAACCTGTTCCACAGCGCTCAGGACCTCAGACTGGGCTGAAAGTTCACTTTCCAACATGACAACTATCCTAAGCCCACCACCAAGATAACACAGGAACGGCTTAAGGACAACTCTGTGAATGTCCTAGAGTGGCCCAGCCAGAGCCCTGACTTGAACCCTATTGAACATCTCTGGAGAGACCTGAAAACGGCTGTCCACCGACGGTCCCACCCAACCTGATTGAGCTTGAGAGGATTTGCAAAGAAGAATGGCAGAAACTCCTCCAATCCAGGTATGTAAAGCTTGTCATGTCATACTGAAAAAGACTCGAGGCTGTAATTGCTGCCAAAGGTGCTTCAACAAAGTACTGAGTAAAAGGTCTGAATACTTATGCCAAAGTGATATTTCAGTTTTTCCTTTTTAATGAATTTACAGGCATTTCTAAAATTCTGTTTTCACTTTGTTATGGGGTACTGAGTGTAGATTAATGAGAAAAAAAATGAATTTGAACAATTGTATCAGGCTGCAACATAACAAAATTGAAAAAAGTGAAGGGGGTCTGAATACTTTCCGAATGCAATGTATATCCTAGATGTTCAACTTGATAAATTTTAGCTTGGGGCATTTTTTTTTTCACGTGTCGGTTTGATTTATTTTTCTCCTATCTTTTTTTTGAAGGAACTGTCCATGTTTGATTTCAGCAAGTAACTTAAGAATCTAAATGCCTCTATCATCCTAAAGCAAAGTTTGTGTAGAATTCTAAATGGTGAGCATGTGATACTCTTATACCCCCTCTGCTGGCCACCATCATATAATAAAAACTCAGACTTACTCCCTTCCCTTTGGAGACTTCTGTTAACAGAATAGAGGGAAAGGTAGAAGAACTCTCTGATTTTAAAATTGCCATACAATGGCAAATTGGTAATGTTCCTTTTTGTATTCCCACTTCAGAAGAAGCATTCTAGACAAAATGTGTATCCTGTCTTAGCTTTCCCTGCAACCAAATATAACTGTTGTAAAACAAGAACAATGTCTGAGGAATTGTGAATGACTGGAATGTGGGTGCATGTTTCTCCTTGCTTAAGCTTCATGCTTCCATTAGAAGGAAATTCAGGGTAGCCCTGCAAGACTCTGTGCATATAGCTGTCAGTTAGTAGTTTATAGACTCTCCCCACCCCTTTCAAGCCACAAGGTAATTTCTGATAGGAAAATTAGCACTTTCTTCCTACTCCTTATTAAATAGAATTTATTTTTGTAATGTACATCTTCCACAGAGTGCAAGATATACATTACACAATGCAATGTATAAACTTCATAGCCAAGATCTCTTAAACTTAACTGGAAAAAGTAATCCTTGTTATCAGTAGCCTCATTATCCATAGTTTCACTTATCTACAGTTGATAATTGCATGATCAGGCTCTATCTGAGCATTAGAGAAATGATTCCATCTTCTACAAATGAGGATTCTTTCTTGTAATTACTACTGTGTTACCCTCTGCTTGAAAATTCCCTCTAAATATTTGGTTTGCAGTTTTTACCCTGCAAGTTTGAGAAAGGTGGGCAATATGCAGTTCGTTCAGCAGTAGGTTTTTCTGTTCAGAGCTCATTAGTTTCACCAGAACTTATATATATCTTGTTGTTGTAGTGTATTTTAATTAATTAATTAATATTTTATTTTAATTAATATTCTGATTTTATTGTAAACCGCCCAGGGCGCTCTGTAGTGAGATGGGTGGTGACAAATTTGAAATATAAATAAATAAATAAGGCTGGTAGAGAAACATGAGGGAAATCCGCTTGCTAAAAATTCTTTGCAACACCTATGAAGATGTGCTTACAGAAATTAGACCTCTGTTCATTCTCCCTAGGATCTTAGTGAACATCTATGAGAAAAAAGCCAATAATAACAAAAAATAATGAACAAGTCCTGGTGTCAAATTAAAGATATGTACTTTTCCAGCACTGCGTCACCAAGATCTTTATAGTTGGCTGCATGTTTTGTGTATTTATACATTCATGGGTTTTGCTAGATTTTTTCAAGGGGATTGCACAGTTTTGGAAATTGCAGAGTTTTGGAATCAAAAGTATATATATATATATATGACTCAAAACTTTTCTGTTTTAAACCAGTTTACTTGTGTTTTGAATACTAAATACAGTATATTTTGAATACTAAATAAATTTGCACAAATAACAGCATAGCAAATATGAATATACATGTAGACAGGGTGTTTGTATCCAGTTAAAATGGAAACTTAAAGCTCTTCTGCCCTCACTTGTTCAGAGAAAATGTTCTCATTTATTTCCCTGAACGTTACCTTGCCTTTCTATGGGCTCATCCATATAGCTTGCTTTCCACACTGTAAAAATACCCCTTTTATCATTCACTGAGGATATGTCCTCACAGTGAAGCCACAGTCCCATGACCAGCCAATTGTGGAGATAAGTTGAAGTTGACAGAGATGTTCCTACAGGAACCTAGAATTCTCCATTCTGTATTAACAGAAGACTTCCCATGCAGATATTGTAGGTTGCATGGAGGAGGAGCCTTTGGAGGTCAGTGATAGTCCAATTGGCCTGCTGCAGGACTACCCCCTCTTGTCTTGTTGCTGGACATTTACAGCCAATTTTGCTGGCTGCCAAAGAGACTGGACTTTTCACTGGGGCAGTCTATTATTTCTTTTCCTCCTCCTCCTCCTCCTGTCATGGGAATATTAATCTCATGGAAGACCTAAAGGGCCAAGTGCATTTTGATGGACATAGAAGTGGCTGTGCTCTTGCTTTAGTACCTGTAACCATTTTTTTGAAAACTGGAAATGGGGAAACCTACCAGCCCTAGGTTTGTGTGTCATAGTTTTAAGAAGGGCTGTGAAGAAAATTAAACCTCAGCAAGTGAATTGGATGGAGGGCTTACCATTTGGAGGGAGGGAGCTTCCTGGCCAGTTGGATCTGCTTCAGAAGTACTGCCAGCTTTCCCAGTATACAGTTTATAATAAACACCTTTTGTTATGGTGTGGGTTTGTGTGGGTTTTTATAAAATAAAATAGGATGGAAAAGTATTGGAGCCTCACGTGGCAGAGCTTGAAAGCACAGAATATTTCTTTTCACCAAGGGAACATCAATATTCTATGATTTCAAGCCCCCATAAGAAGAAAACAGTTAATCACCCAGTTATCAAGCAGTGAGTATGACAGGTGGAATTCTGAATCTTCCCCACTACACATTTGGGGCAGTGGTTGCTTATTGGTTTTACCACCAGTAAATGTCACTGGTAGGAGAGAAAAGGACTTCCAGAAACCCACCAATCACTGCCCTAAAACTGTCCTACATTATATTTTCTGAGGGCAGCACCACTATCAGTCTCAATGCTAAGATGTGTTGAAAGATAGGTCATGGAGGCAATCATTTTTATGTCTGCAAACTTAGAAAGCACATTAAAATGGCTGTGTGGCTGAGCCCTTTGGCATAGATGTTCAAAACTGGCCTAGAGAAATGCATTCAGTTAACTTTAAATATGTGTTGCAATACAGGTATTCCTCGGTTAACAACAGTAATTGGGACTGGAATTTCTGTCATTAAGCGATATAGTCATAAAGCGTGATGTCACATGACTGCATTGCTTAGCAATGGCACTCCCGGCACTCCCTGTTGCTGTCGTTAAGTGAGGATCACAGGTCATTAAGCAAAGACCACCTTGCGACTTCCTGCCAGCTTCCAACAAGCAAAGTCAGGCAGGTAAGTAGCTGCTGCTAAGTGCGGGAGAGTACATGAAGGTGTGTGAAGGGCTAGTGCATCATGGCATGAGTGCGGCAGGGCTTGGAGTGGCTGCTGCAAGGTGTGGGAGGGACAAGCGTGGTGGGGCTTAGGGTGGCTGCTGTAGAGTGTGGGAGAGTTACAAGGGGCCAGTGCGCCACAAGTGCAGCGGAGCTTGGAGTGGCTGCTGCAGCATGCAGGAGGGGTACACAAGGGGGAAGCCAGCAGAGAACCTGGCAGGGAAGGTCACAAATGATGATCACATGGCCACGGGACACTGCAACTGTCATAAGTGCAAGCTAGTTGCCAAGCACCCAGATCGCAATCACGTGACCATGGGGGTGCTATGATGGCCAGAACTTCAAGGACCGGTTGTAAGTACCACTCATTCAGCGTCGTCATAATTCTGGATGGTTGCTGAATGACTGGTCATTAACCGAGGACTACCTGAATGAAGATTGTAATGCTGTATAAGGAAGAACTAAATGGCCATGTACTGGGTAAGAGCTCACAAACACAAACTACCATATCTTGTGAAAGCTATGTAAATTGCAGATGGGTTTTAAGCTGGTTTCTAATAATTGACATGCACTTACAAATTGCTAAAAGTTTTCCAGCATATTAGGAACATAGATCACCATCAGAAACAGAGTGGTATATCTACGTAGGCCAGGTACATAGACCAGTATTCTAATAAGGCTCATTCAACGGTTCTCTCATTTCTAGTGATTCCATTGCAGATAGGTGGCTACTTTTAAGATTGGCCCAATATGTTTAGGTGAGACTTCGTCACAACTTTTACTTGAGCTCAAGGACAATCAAGGTATTGCTTTAATGAGGCTTATTGAAAGCCAGCCAAGCGAGCAGCTGTTCTCTAATTTTGTAAGCTGTACTTTCTAAGCTATATACTGTATGGGCAATAGAGGGGACTTAATTCTGCAGTATAATGGAGCATAGCTAAAAGTATTTATTAATGTCTTGCCCCCTCCCATTTGGAGGTGCAGAATACCCCAAAAAAGGATGGAAAGTTCCAAAAAATGAAAGAATCCTGAGGCAGAAAGAGCTTTCCTTCCATAGTAGCTTGAATTTCTTTAGGACTGAATTTGTAGAAGCTATTGCTCCCCACTTACTCAGTTGTCCTGTTCTGATTAGGGAAATGATGCTTTGTTTCAGTGGTATTTCTCATAGTTGTTATTTCAAAGGGCTAGGAGATCAAGAGATATCTTAGCATTCCTATCCAGACATTTTTGACATATGTGGTAGACTGCATGCACATAACTGCACAGAAGAATCTCTGCAAACTCTATAGTGAGCAGTTAATTGGTTTGGGAAATAAAAAGTCGTGATAGGATAATTTAGAATAGGGTATATCAAAAATTGTAAAAGTTTGTGAAATGTATTAATGAATCTTGAATCAAGGCCCTTAATTTTGCGCATGAGATTTGTTGCACATCCCTATTCATATTGGGAATCTCCCCGAAGGCATCCTGTCAATACAGTTACAGTGAAAGGCTATTTATGCATTGCGACCTTTCTATATTCAATACTGTTTCTCATTGTTTTTTCTATCAGAGTTTAGTAAACTCTGCACTTTACCCACATTAATGTTTTCTTTGTAATGATGGGTGAACACATGGCTAATGCTGCCTTCTAGGAATCGTTGCATTTCTGTTCTGGAGATGCCACATTCTCCCCAGAATTGTTTTTTGAACTAAGAAATTAAAAATCTATGTTTCTTATGCACCTCTGCTCTTGAAAAGAATGCCAATAAATATTTTAGAGTGAAAGCACACATTTGTTCACTGGAAATAAATCTAAGGAAGTAGTATGAAATTTACTTAAATATTCTACATCCATAAGACATAATTAAAATATTGAACATTTTCAATTTTTCATTAACTTTCTGATGTCAACATCATGAGATTATTCCGTGCTAATCTGAAATACTTTTCTCTTTCTTAGTCACTTTTCCCTCCAGCATTTGTCAAAATTATTTGAAAATGGATTGAATATTCACATTCCTCCTCCCTTTACCCAAGTCACATCTTCCAGATTTTGATAGAAGACGTGTTTTATTTATTTCCAAAATTATATCCACAGGAAACAAGCTGTTTAAATTCAGATTATGCTGAATCAAAATGGTGCTGGTGTGAGAAGCAACGTGCTGTTTTATGAGCATGGAGTCCCTTTTCTCATAACTGATTGATAGTAAATATTTTCCTGAAGAGTTATTGCCAGCTATGAACAGTGCAACTGTTTCACTGGTGTGTTTTTTTTTCCTTAGTACTTGCTGTACCAGCCATTGTCTGTAATTAAGATCTACAATTCACAATGCAGACGTTTGCACTTCCTCTGGGTCTGAGCTATTTATAAGGTATTTCAGCTGTTCAGAGTTTCTTTTGAGTGTTAAACTACATATTAACAGGCATATTTAGTCTCTGTTATATCCACACAGGATACCATATGCGTTTATTTCTATTTTGGAAGCTATTTTGTATGTTGGATTCATCATGAATTAAATAATGATGCATCTTTTTATATCCACAAATCATGGTGCCTCTGCAAGTCACTTTTTAGACAAGGCCATTTTAAATTCAGGGCCTGACAGTTATTGTACAGTCAGTAACATTTGCACTGAATTAACAAATGAGGAATCAAAAGGATGAACCTGCTAAATTTTCCAATTTATATGACTAGATATAGAGATTAGAAATCTTAGCGATTCAGTATCCTCTGCTGGTGAAATACTTTGATATCATTTCTTCTGTGTAAGTATAGAAGTGTAAAGAGTCTTGTGTTTCCTGCATATGTTTGAGAAACAAACATAATGGAAAATATGATTCTTGTGCATGTTTCAATAGTAGTATGTCGTTATCTTAAGACCATTGATCTGTACAATCTGGATTTAGATTTCACTTGAGCAGTGGATAGTAGCAGATGTGTTGTTAAAAGTTTTTTTTAGTTTTCCTATCTATGAAGTAGGAAGAATCATGGCACGCTTCATAGAAATGTAATGAATATTATCTTCTTGGATGTAATGGAATCAAATTGAAACTAGGAGTGACCTTTTTGGATAACAGCCGGTATGTTGCAGGAAGGAGCAACACCAGAACAATACCAGACCTAAGTGATAAAGCAAAAGAATTTTATAACTGAAACTCTTTTCTGGTTTTGCTTAACCATTTTGGCTAAACTGAAAAACAATTTGCATTCATTTGGGTCAGCACAGAAAAGCTCTTGTGTCTTTGTCCCCAGGAGGGGTAATAATGAGAAGCCAGTTCCTCATCAGGCATGTACTGCAGCATTGCCTGCTGATGCATGCCAGATCACACACACACATACACAGGGATCACGTGACCACTCCAAAAGTCAAACGATCAATTCGCCTCGTTTTGGCTCTGTAGTTAATGCACAAACAGTGCGATCTGCAGGGCTGTAATTGCATTGTTAGGGCCAAGGAACAAGCCTGTGCCTTTTCAGCAGACAGCTGGCAGGGAGAGAGGCATGTTGTTAGGAAAGAGAGAGGCAAGGCAAATAAAATTACTGCTAACGCTCAGAGATCGGCAGGAGTCCTACTTGCCTAATCTTACCGGTGGGAGCAAGCGGCTGTTGTAATCCAATTATAGCAGCATAAGCAATTTGTTAGACACTCCGCATAATGTAACAATTTCCCAATAAACTCTGACTTGTAATAACGTCGGCAAGAGCCCACATAAATCTGCCCGAATGGTGGGGGCTGGAGCATTCAGCTGGGGGCTTGTAATTTGTGCCATCAGCACGTTTCTCTGACTGTGCCATGGCGCACCATTTTCCATGCAAGAATTCTGAAGAGCAAAACCTGGTTAAGGTTCTCTGAAAGGGGGCTAGTGTAAAGAGAAGGGTAATACAGTTCAGAGAATCCTACAATCCTGCAAAATCCTACAATTTGTCCAGAACAATGGGAAAACTTGCTCTGGCAAATTATGTTAAAATTATTTAAAAAGCAACAACAAAAAAATGGAGCAATTTCTTGTTTCTTTAAAATTAGGGAATAATGGTTGACAAAGCAGCTTGCTATATTCTTGTGAAGGCATTTAAAATATAACAGACTCCTTCATAAGTAAGCCAACAAGCCAAGATGGACCAAGGACCAGAATTTGCTAGTTCTTTTCTTTTGTTGCTTTAGCTACGCATAGATCTGGAACTGCTAACTTTCCATTTTCTCATTAGATTTCACTTTTTAGCTCAGTACTGTGCATCCCTACTGTTCTTCCCAGGCCTCTGAATAGCTAATTGAATTTAGTTATTTGTGTAGCATTTGCCTGCTATATGCCCTTTCTGGTCTGTCACCATAAGGACAAGACTGTTACTAAAATTGGTATGCTTGGCATGTAAGAATCTTGCTTTGCTTGAGCACCCATATTTTTTGGCTATGGAAGTACATCAGCCAAACTCTAGCTTCTGCCATATCATGAGAGAGAGCATTTTCTGTTGTACTCTAGTCTCCTCTAACTTCTGAGGATCCTTTTGAACTGGATAGCATGGTGTTTTCTCTGAAAGTCCAGGTTGCTCCCTTCTTGAACAAGAAATCTTTTGGGTGCTCAGACAAAATATTGGGAGCACCTTCAGAGAACATCAAACATCATTAATGTTTCTTATGTCTCTTCTGGTGCTTGAATACTGCTTCATTGGATATCAAGAATATCAGGTTTTTTACTTTGCTGTTGCTTATTCAATTTAAAGGAACATTTGAGTGAATTCTCAACCAAAAAGTCTTACAGCCCTCAGGTTTGGTGTAGATTCACATCTTGATTCAGGCTGAACTGAAACATTTTCATTGTTCCTAGTCAGCTGTACGTATCAAGATGCCAATTAACTGTGTCAGAGCAGCAATTTTTCTACTGCTCCTTGAATTAGCGTAATAAATATTCTCTTTCAACTGAAGGCACTTTCTTTCTGTTTGGGGAAAAATGCTATTTTAGCTTGCTGAAGCTACACATCAATAAGCCGCAGTGTCCTAATAAAGCCACTCAGTGCCTAGGTTTAACTAATGACTGATTTTCATGGCTTTGACAGTGAGCTGTGTGCGTTATTTTCTCCTGATATTGTAAAAATAATGAGAGCAAATTAGAACAATCAGTTTACACAGATAGCTCCTGATTGGAGGCGATAGGCAATATGGCAGCAGGTAATCTATCTTCGGACTCCTGTCACATTAACTTCAACCGCATGGAAAAGATCAGGCGGAGCAAACGGGGATCTTGCCCAATCGGAACACTGAAATTAATGAGAAGAGCATTGTTCTGTGATCAACCTTTTAATTAGCAAGATGGGAGACAGAGGGAATGATGACGCCTGAAGCACAGCTGCGCAATGACAGCCATGCTTCCTGCAAAGGGGGAGGGAAAAACATGCATTCTAAATTACTCTGCTCTCAGCTTCTCGCCCAGAAGCAGTGTAGCTTTGTTTTGAACCTTCTTTTTAGAGCTCTGCAAATAATGCTTGCTTCTACTAGATTTGTGTAAACAAAGCTTTTCCTAACATGTACCTCATATTTGTTTAAGGATAATATACTTTGATGTTAAAAGTTTTGATGTATTTCTGAGTGGGAGGTATCATTATTTTGTTTAATCTGGCTGCTATGCCCCTTTTGCTTTACAGTAGTTGTTTATAGTAAGAGGTTTTTTTAATCAAAAGAGTAACATGCTGTGTGTCAGCTTGAGGGTGGGCGAGAAGAGGGAGTGGAATTTGGCATTGCATTGTCTCTCCTGTAAGTTTTATCTTTCCATGCTACCACGATTTATTCATTCTGATGTTAAATGTCCTCCCATAAACGTAGGCTGTAGATTAAAAGTTCAGCTAGTGGTAATGCATAGACGGTGCATTGCACGTTAGAGTTAGTAACTTCCTGTCCCAAAATCTCCTTTAGGAGTTACATTTTGAAAACAAAAAAATAAAATGCAGTGAAAAAGAGAAAAACACAGACACGTTTAATATACCAGGAATTTGAAATAATAATAATAATTGAAATTATCTCTGTCATTAATCTTTGAATGACAGGAGTCATCTGTATATCCTCCCGAAACATATTTTTTCACACATGTTTTTGTTTGTTTGTTTTGTTTCTGCTAACATTCCACATTCTTATTCTATACTGGAATTTCAATCATACAAAGCAGTGCCTGTTTTTTTTTTAACTAGTGTCTTTGCTAATCGTGGACCTTGAACTGAATCATTAGATAACGTTCTATGTTTTTGTGTCTCCTTTGGTTTGCAAACAGATTCACATTAGATTTAGTAAATATTGTGAGATGCCTGGACATACTAATTAAACATGTAACTGTTTAACATCCTCCAGAAATCTACTAATTACATTTTCATTTTGCTGATTTGGACAAAACATTGTAAGAAATAATTGCTAAATTTGGTTTGTGAAACTTCTTCTTTAAAAGACTTTTAAAAAATGCAAAAATATTCTTAAGGTTGCCTAGTAGAGACCAACATCAAATAAACACAGCTGCTTTTCCAGTTGCTTCTCTATGGAGAATTTTCTTTTAACTTTTTAATACATTAGGTGTGTGTGAGAGAGAGATTCCAACTATTTACCTTTACTTTTTTTGCAAAAATTCTTAGCTATAATTAAATGGATGATGTTATACTTTATTATTATTCACAAATAACTTTACTTTGATGAAGCCTTAGGCAAGGATCATAAATAAATGTTGAAATGCATTAACTCATGACATAGTAAAGTTGCATTTGGAGATTCCTAAGATAATATGTTTATAGGGTGTTATTGTTCATCATATCAGTACTTTATGACAAAGAGAATTATTAACATCTTCAAGGTTCTTTTTTCAAGTATTTAAGGCTTTTTTTAAAAAACAAAACAAAAAATCATTTGATCCAGTGTGGTGGTTGGAAGATTGTTCTTTGAAAAACTTAGAATAGTGGCTGGACTTGCATATCGCATTTGCAGGGCTGTGAAGAGTCTCTGGAAGAATTACTTTTCTTTCTAAGGGAAGTAATTTATTTTTGTTAATAAGTGTATTGAAACTAAGGAGTATGGTATGCTTATACATCTCTGTCCTTGAGAATTTCTTTGCAGATTCTGTTGCCCATGCAAATAAACATCTTGCTCACTACAGTTTAAGTTTGAGAAGAAAAGAATTTCTTTCTTAAAAAGAGGACTTTTTTTTCTGTGATTACCAAAGAGGATTTGTTTGATTCATTGGATTCTGCTATTTTGATTTAGATTTTTAGAAAGCTTTCTGCCTTTTATTACTTTCTGCTTCATGACATTTGCTACACTAATGCCCTATTTAGGGCAGGAAGACAAAATTATTCTCCCTCACCAGAAATATGTAGCAAAAAAAATAATAATAAAATACTGCATTCTAGATGTTGGCTTCATGTGTTAAACAACAGCCTGATTGAGCAATTCCCAACTTTTTTGGGCCAGTGAACACATCTGGAATTTTAAAATGTGCTATGAGCAGTTTCACAAAATGGCTACCATGGTGGATGTAGCAAGTCACAAAACACCCATTTATCATGCGGGCACACTTTCAAATGACAACCCCTACCCTGTTTATTTTCAAATAATGCTTTGAGAGTACATGTGGGCCCAGAATATTTTTGTAAATAAAGATTATGCTTTGAGGTCAGTGCTTTATTTTGACAAATGCTATCATTCCCCTTATTTATTTTTAATTTAAAATATTAAATGAAATAAGGAATGGAGCCTGTTGGGAACAAAAATGAATCTGGAGGTACCACGTTCAGGGGTCCTAGTTGTTTTTTTTCTCCCCTCCATGTTTTTCTTTTTCAGTAGAAAATTGTGAGTTAATGTTATCCTCAGTTTCCAGCTGCTGTTAATTACAATAAAATGGTCATTTTAGTGCTGCAATTTCAAATCAGGAAATTCAAATGTTTTAGTGGATTGCTTAACAGCCCTGTATTACTTAAAGTTAGTATCCTTGAATAGCTGAACTCTAATTTTAGTATAAACTGCACTACATAGTAACATAGCAGTATAGCATTCCACTAAAAACAGCTCAAACGGTGTGTTTGTATTATGTGGTGTAACAAAGTTTTTCCTCTGCAGTCTGCAATGTGTCACTTAAGACAGATGTCTCACCACTTTAAAGTGGACACTGAACAGCTGCTTTGAAACTGTTTCATACTTAAGAAATAAGCTTAGCAGCATTTTTATTTTGATCCGTCTATGAGTGCAGTATTTCCTGAATTTTCATGGGCAACCATAATGTCAAATCATCAACCTAAAATTTCTGTAGTATTATGTGTTCTTCTCGCTTTCCACCTAATTTGGGACCACAAATCAGTTAAGATACGTAGCATACCTGTCACGTATAGTTAGAACATAGGGGTTATGCATTGTCCTTTACTCAAAAGATTATAAAAACGAGTAAAGCAAAACCAGGAACAAAAAGTTACTTTCTTTAAAATGCACCTTACAAAGATAACTTCTAAAGTTACTTTTCATTTCATTCATTTTCATCATGGAATTATGGAAGCTATGAGTCTTAAAAGGTTCCTTCACAACAGTAGGCAGGCTTGGTACTTCAAAATATAAGCACAATAGGGTGAGTTTAGCAGTTTCATTTCTTAATTTCTTGCTTTTGTAGGTTTGAATCAGCCACATAGTATGTTAATAAAGAGTAAGAAAGGAGTTCAATTTATACTGGTCATTAAGGATCCCTTGGTGCTTATCGCAAGAGTGAGGTTATTAACCCTGATGTTCTTCTGGCCAAATTCAACTGTGATGATTACATTCTGCGACCTAAATTACTTTTGTAGTTTCCACTAGAGAGACTGACTTTTGCAGTTTCTCCTGGAGAGAATGACTTCTAAAATTTCTCTCTAGCAAAGTAATTGTGTCAGACCTGAGAAGTGATTGCACCTTAGATGAAGTGGCCTTTGTTCTTGACCATTTATATGACATTTTGTTTTATCAGTTATGTTTTTTATAGGATTAGACTATTAAAATTTAAGCCTAGTTACTAATACTCTCCAACATGCTATCCATTGAATCCATTCTGGGACAGCAAGGATGGAGTTCACCTGGCCTTTTTTGAGAGGAAGCTCCAGACCCTGGATCAGTCACTGAAAAAGCCTTATTTTGTATTTCAGCCAAATATGGCTCTAATAGAGGTGGAACAGACAGCAGGAACTGTCCTTAAAACCTGGTGAGACTCAGATAATAAAATATGGCCTTTTACGTTCGCAAGTCACTAAGGTCTTTGTCAGTTATTACCACTGCTTCAGTTTGCACGCAGACATTGACTAATAATTAGGAAAGTTGTTATAATAAGGATATTATGTGATCCCTATTATTGGCCCCATTCAGTACTTAAGTTGCAGCTTTTTCAACAAGATGAAGTTACCAATCTATATATAGCAATCATAATAATAACAGTTTATTTGGTCAATGACTAGCAAAAATTTAACTCTGTGTGTGTGTATAAAAAACATCAGTCCACTAGATTAGATAAAATATTAGTATAACAAAGATAAAATAACACATAAAAATGTGGTATGCACTGCTATAATGGTGCATTAATCAGTTGTGCAAGTGTAAATCTAAAATATTAGACTATGAAGTACATATGTATCTAAAAACAAGATAGCTAGTATGTGTTAAATCTAAAGTGATAAAACAGAAGTGATTATTTCCATAACCAGTTATGCCTTATTTTCATTGCGGCAATACAGAATTTGGCTACTGCACAGGTGGTAAACTGTTTCAAATCCTCTAGAAGATGGTTCACATAGAAATTGTGTGGTCTTCCTGGAAATTTACATATTAGGGGCAGAACATAAGCAGACCTAATATCCCTGTAGAGTTTACAGTGTAGTAATATATACAAAATGGTTTTGATCTCCTTGTTGCCACATGGGCAGGTACGCTCAGTTGATGGGGTTTTGGAGTATCTGCCTTGCAGCAATGTGGATGGTAAGATGTTATGCCTGGCTTTGAAAAATACTGTTCTCAGCTTGGGGAAAGTTAGATTTTGTAGATATCTTGCTGATTCCCAAGTGCCCATTTTTATCCAATTTCTACCATGTGGGACAGCCTATTAACTTCTACCATATCCCTTATTCTTTGAGCAGTTGTTTGGCTTGGTCATATCCTAAAGAAATCAGGAATGGTACAGAAAGCCCATATAATGCCAACTTCTGCTTTATAGCCTGTTTCCAGGGAGAAGGAAAATTGTCTATTAAAACTAAAGGGATCAGTCCGACTGAAAAGAATTGGATTTTCAGCCAGTAGTTTATCATCATCCTCCAAGCCCTTATCTGGATTGCAGACATTCCTGTCTCAAGCCTTAACTGAGTGTTTGCTGTTCCATTGGGTGCAGCAAGGATTGATCTCAAAAATTTTGTTTGCACTGTTTCCATTGTATCCTTCTTTGCATAAATTCCTACTTGTGCCCCATAAAGGATTTGGGCCAGTGGTTTGGCCTCAAAAAATTTTAATGCTGCAGAGATTAATTGCCCCCCGCTTATATAAAAGTGCTTCTAGACCTAAGAACTAGTGGCACTACGTGATTCTGATGCACTTCTCAGGTGCCTTTAAAGTGGAAAACCAACCCAAGGTATTTAAATGCAGTAACCTGCTCTAATTTGTGCCATTCTACTCTTCAAGATTGTTGGGTGACTCTTTTAGCAAAGGCCAGAATTTTAGATTTATCAAAATTAAGAACCAGGTGATTTTGTCTGCAGTACCAAAATATTGCTGCTATTGCTCTTTTCAGCTCTATAGGGGTTTGTGAAATCATGGCCACAGCAGCAGTGTGAGGAGTATAGGGATTTTGCTCCCTGCTAGTTTAGATGTGTGGAAATCTGGATTATGAAGAAGGTCCACCATTGAATTGACATACAAGTTGAAAAGAGAGGGGCCAAATCTATATATAGCAGATTACAGGGGTTATAACTAAGGCACATATTGCCGAGATTTTGGTAAGACTTCTAGAGGGTTTTTGCATGATAGCATGACAGTTTTTAATAGTGCAAAAATCTAAGCTGAATCTAGAAGTACATTCAAATGGAGAATTTGAATCATCAGTAAGAAATGTAATTTAATCCAATACATTGAATTTGTGATATTTAAGCATGTGACCCAATATCCTTCATCTTTTTTGAATTAAAACATCTAGATCATTAGTCATTTAGGCTGAGGCTTATTACACATACAGCCCAAAATACAGGGGTATGTATGTGTATATGTATTGCATACATTTGTACGGTGCCTCATCTCAAGGCTCTGAGTGGTTTACAACGTGTAGCAAGACAAACATAAATGAAAACTGTTACACTAATTAAAAAACATTTTAAGAAATCTTGTGTAAACAAAAACAAATCTACAGCCAGGATGAGATCACAAAAGTATCACTAATTCTCAAATGTTTGGCAGGACAAAATCATTTTAACCACCTTCCTAAAAATAAAAATAATCTTTGGGGCTGTAGGCTGTTCATGACACTGGGGCTGCAGCCAAGAAGAGCTGCCTCTAGAGCTGTGTTCCTAAGTTTATGAGGGTCAGAAATACAAAGTATCCCATTCTGGAAAGACCATGATGATATACAGGTTCTATTAGATGGAGACACTCCCAAAGGTAACTGGGAGCCAAGCCATATAGGTCTTTATAGGTCAATGCAAATACTTTGGATTGCACTTAGAAACCTATTAGCAAACAGTGTAGCATCCACAGAACCAGTGTTATTCTACTATAGCAACTTTTCCCCACCAACAAGCAGGCCACCAGATGTTCTTCAAGGGAGCCCCAAGTAGAGTATCCTAGAGGGCTTGAGCTACTGTCACAAGCATTCTGCTCCAAAAAGGGCTGCAGCTGGACAATATCCCTCATGACCACAGCTTCCACCTGCTGATCACATGGGAGCCAAGAATTCAGGAAGAACCCCAGTCACAAGCCCATTGCTTCAGGATGAGTGTTAGAGAACCCTTGGAGGCTGAGATGAAAAGGGAGTATTTCAATGACAGGGAACAGATCAGTGTTTCAGTCTTATCTGATAAAAGCCATTAATCCTTCAGTTAAACAATATGGGAGAAAAAAATCCAGACAATTCATTGAGATCCAACCTTAATGAATTCATTAATAAATGAGGGATGAGTTTTCAAGATTTAGTTTTAAATAATAAAACTCTGTGTGAATCTTGCTTCCTTAGTTGTGTGGTGTTGTTTAGGGGCTTTACAGGGAGTGCAGCCACTTTACGAGCCAATGTAGGAGTTGAAATTGTGCCAAATTGCATCCCATCATCAGCTGCTTCAAGGAGCCATATGGGGCATGGATCCAGAAATCTGTACAAATCTAGCTTCTTTTTGTTAAATGTTACATAAAGTATACTAAAATCACATTAAATTGCTTCAGTGAAGCAGATTCCATTTTTCCTTACCCTAATATTAGTATGGAAAAAGTTGCTATATATTTCCAGATTTTTTTTCATTCTTATATAGTATATAGTAGTCTACATTTGACAAAATGAACAACTAGTGCAGTACCTCCTTTAGGATGGTGAAAACAAAGTGATTGTGAAGAGCTCCAGAAAGATCTCCTTAAATTGCCAATAGTCAACCAAATGGCAAATGTGGCTCAGTTTAAATATGTGTAAAGTGATATAGTTTATATTCTGGTTGCGCAGCCAATTGGAAAAAGTCTGATCTGCTTCCTTTAGGATCTACAATATCTATAGACTGTTGTAAGAAATTAAGATTCACAATTTGTACAGATTCCATAAACTACTTAGGTTTATATTTTTCTCAAAATATATCATACTATGTTGAACTAAATATGTCTAAATGTATAGATGCAATTTCAGTAGATTTACTCAATGGCAAAAACTTCTACTAAGTCCCTGGGGTAAGATTAATGTAATTAAAATGAATATTACATCGAGATTAATGTATATTTTACAAGAGATTCCAGTGTTAATAATTCATATCAGATACTTTACACAGATAGACAAACTAATGAGATTTTTTTTATGGCAGGCCAAATTGAGGTTGCCTTATGATAAAGACAGCTTTAACCTACCAGATTTTTAACTGTACCATTAGGTTTTCATTTTAACATATATATTTTTCTGGAACAAGAACTTTTTTTTATTGTTGCCGTCTTTGGGCTTCTTTAGAGAGCAAGTGTGTAACCCCTTTGAAATCTTGTCAAGTTTTAGGGTCCAAGAATATTAAACAGAGATCTTTGTTTCCAGCCTTGAAAGCTGCTTGACAGATTTGGTTCTTAGAAGGTAAACAATTACATTTTGATCCAGAGCATATGAGTAATTGGCATTTTAGGATAAATCAAACTTGAAGATGGCAGGGAAAATGTTTTATTAGAATCTCTGGGCCAAAACTAAGGGAAAAATATCTTAAATCAGTTGATTTATAGCACTTGTTTTAAGGGCTTTGAGATACTGTGTTCTGGATATGATTTAGCTATAACATCCACATAGATGTATGTACAGTTGAAACTTATACTGACTAAAGAGTATGGTCCATGTGCTTTAGCAGTCTCAGAGATACCTCTTATCTTAAGAACCTTAAATGATTAAGTGTTTGAGGCAAAACCAAAAATTCAATTTTATAAGGAATAAAAAATAGAATTGCTGGGAAAGATTGAAGGCAAAAGGAGAAGAGGATGGCAGAGGATGAGATGGTTAGATAGCATCACTGAAGCAATGAGCATGAAACTGAGCAAACTCAGGCAGTGAAGGACAGGAAGGCCTGGCATGATATGGTTCATGGGGTCACAAAGAGTCGGACACGACTTAACAACAAAAATAGAATGAAGATTAGTGTCAGTTACATATCTGAACTGTGGAAAGACCCAGTCTTGGAAAATCAGTAGGTCCAGATTTGAAGAAATGTAAAAAGTACTTCTTATAACTTGGGAATGCAGTTAATTTATCAGAAAATATTGTTTTGTGTCACTTGGATCCTTCAAAGAATGTTTAGTGTTGGACGGACATAAGGCTTTTTGTGTTGGCTTTGTAAGAAATTTGAGAGCTGTTTAACTCATATGGTTTGGTCTAGTCCAGCCTATAGCTTTGGTTTTAAATCATAGTATATATTAATACAACTTTGGATAAAAATTCAGTGTTAAACTATATTCCTAAAATATGGAATTTGTCATTTTATATATGACTTTGATTCTACTGAGCCTGAGGCTCAGCAAATAGGACAAACTTACATAAATGGAAATAAATTTATCCTCCAGATACCAAGGAGTGGATTCAAGATATGAGTTTGTGATCTATTTTTGAAAAGTCTGTATGTTCTAAAAATGAGAAGATGAAGCAATATGTTTCTATATGGTGTAGATTTAATTATAAGCTTAAGGATTGATTCAATTCTGTATTAATACTATGTAAAGAACTAAAGAAAAGGAAAAGAAACAAGGTCTATATACTATCTAGTATATGGATCTTGTTTTCTTTTTTGTATTTTTCTTCAACTAGCTTTTTTCTCTGTGTATTATATTTAATTTATTTTAACTACCACCACTGTATATACATTCTTTTCTCATTGTAAAACTACTACTTTTAGTGGTTCAGTTGTTTGTATCCCACTATTAAAAATAATAATAAAATCTTTGTTAAGTAGTGCACATTGGGACAAAGAAAACTAACTTCACATGTACACTATTGAGGTTTGAACTGTCAATAAATAACTAAGAAAACATTCCTGAGGTCATACTGGAGAGCTCAGTTAAAGATGGCAACTCATTGTGCGGCAGCAGAACAAAAGGCAAATTTTATGCAAGTGATATTAGAAAGGAAATTGCAAATAAAATTCCCAATAGATTGGAATGCATGTACAGTATGTCTGCATCTTGTATACTGACTACAGTTCTGGTAGCCACACTTGGAATGCTGCCTATAGTTTTGGTTATCACATTTGAAAAAGGATACAATAAGTTGGAAAAAATACAGAAGAGAATAACCAAAATTATCAAGGCCATAATTACTTTTCATATGGGAAAAGTCTAGAATGTTTGAGCTAGCTTAGAAAAAAGATGAGCAAAGGAGACATGATTACAATGTGCAAATGATGCACGGCATGGATAAACTAGACAGGTTTCTCTAAAAATGCTAAGACCAGGGGTCCTTCAGTGAAGTGTTGGAAGGGGATTTAGGACAAAGGAAATTCACACAGCACATGTTGAATTCATTATCACAAGAGGAAGCGATGGCTGCTAACCTGGATGAAACATGCTGCCTTCCCTTTGCTCATCTTGTTTCAGTGGACCTTCAGACCCAAGGATGATTAGGGGCATCCATCTATTATTATTGATTACTGGAGGTTATTTTTAATTATTTTGACTATAATGTTTGTTTGCTCACTTTGTACACTGCCTAGAGTTGGTCTGATTGGGGTTGTCTACAAATACTATAAATTCTAAAAATCTATAAAAAATCAAGGGTGATTGAAAAAATTCATTGGGGAAAGGTCTGTTAAGAACTATTGGTTTTGATGACCAAGAATTACCTCCAAACTGGGCAAGTGTACTTCCAAATACCAGTTGCAGAAGATCAATGGTATCTACATTTATGATTTTAAATATACTTGTTGAACTGGGGTAAAAAAAAAAAAAAGTGCCCGATGTGGGGTAAAAAAACCAGCTTGCATCTTCAAAACTTTATTAATAACTAAATATTTTGCTCTTAATTCTTCTGACCTCAGGATTCATGTAGATTCTTTTGATTGCCTGTGTGCTTGGACTAAGTTCTCCCCTATAACAATAATTTAGACCATATAAAAATGAAAAATAACTCAATTAACAATGACACCACCAAAAAAATTAAATTGTTAATTGAGTGAAGCTTGTAATTCCTTAGTGGAGCTGACTGATAAGCCCTCCTTGTAATGTTTTGATAGAAGGTAATAAAAATGTTGTTTAATTAATGCCAGTGTGAAGCTTGAGATTTTGTAAAACTGAGTAAAATAAGTAAATCATATAACTGAACCAGAATGCTTCTCTGTGCTGTTAATTTAAGACTGTCACTTCAATTTGAAGTCATGATTTATATTCTTCAATATTGATTAGATGGGGTGCATTTGATGGCTGTGTTCAGAAAAAAATGCAATTAAACCTCACAGTAAGTTAAATGCATTGTAACCTGTGATCTGGATTTCTTAATTTTGTATTCAGGCAGTGTATGGGAATTGGTTTATAAGAGAATATTTGTTCTAAATCCTAAAATGATCAATTCTATATAGTTTAAACAAATGAGTAGACTTCCTTCTTGTATAGTATTTATTCACTGAGGTGGAGGGAGAAGGAATATTATTTATAAACTGGAAAGGCAGGAATATCTTTTTAAAGCAAAGCAATGGTTGGTTTGATTCAGAATTCTTCTAGTATCGACCTCCTCAAGTGTAAGAAAGCTCAGAATTTCCAGTCAATGTGAGAGTTATGGTGTACAATTGGAAGGCTCTAGGTTGGGGGAAACTTCACAAAAGGTTGATAGTTTGTCAGCAGATTTAAAACATTAATTGGGGCTACATTTTTTTAAACTATATTTTGATTCAATTTTTTGTTCTAGGAGTAGAAGGGGTTGAGGAAGATGATTTTTGTGATCTTCTCTAGTGTCTTAACATCTGATTGGATAGATTTGTATATTTTTGAAAATCATCATAGTTATACTCCCATGCTACTGCCCTCAAATCTCCCCTTTAAACTTAGTTAATAAAAACCAAGCCAGCAAGCTATGATTGTGAGGAATCTTGGAAGAAGAGCTAGTGGTGTGTTTCTAATTCAAGGTTAAATGCTGTGAAAGAAAGTTTTCATTGTTTCTAATATAATGCTCCTGGGAAGCTTGACTTTAGCTGTTTTCAGTCACTCATCTTCTTGCTGCAAGTTCTGAAGGGGAGGGAAAAAAGAAAAATGTAATTGTGGTTATCCTAACACAACCCATTGTATATATCTCTTTCTCTAGATGACAGATAAAATAATCATTAACTTCAAAAAACTCAACAAAGTTTGGAAATCCCCTGTTGGTTAAATATTGAACTTGCTGTGATAAGTAAGGTAACTTTGCTAAAGTGCTACCTCTCTAGGGCACTTCTCTGAACTCCAGAAATTTGTTAGTTGGTTTCATATTGGTATTGATTTTAAGGCAGCTGTCAGAATGTAGCATGTCTATCAGGAAGAATTATGGAGCTTCAGCAATAAAAAATACACAATACCATTAGCTTTTGGAATTCAGGTGGCTCAACAGTCGAGAAGATTACTGACTTGGTTTAAATAACATATTTAGGAAGACCCTTTTAGAAAATGTCATTTTCAGTTAAGGAGCTTGGAGCTATTAGTATTGGTTCTCTGTATGACAAATGTCAATGTTCCAACTGACAAGGTGTAAGAAAATATTTTATAATGCTGAGTTATCTATGTCTAAAATACTCTAAGAGATAAAATACTGGAGAATTTTCTGCAATGATAGTTTTATAATAATAGAATAGGCATAATAGTAATGATAAAAATAATGGACAAGATCACATGTCAAGAACATGACTGCCTTTTCCTCTTGCCCTATGGGAGCAGGAAGAGCTACTGAATACTATTGGGCCAGCTTCTGCCCTACATTGATCGCCCTGAGAATTGTTTTCTCTTTTCCTATGGCCTGCGTGTGGGTATTCTCACATAAGAGCTGAGAGTTTCCCCAGTGAAAGTGTGGAGGTGCTAAGATAGACCTGTACTAGTAAGACTAAGGACTATTAGGACTAAGTGAGAGCTTGCTCACTGTCCTTGATTTCATTCCCCTTTATGTTTGATAGTTGGGTAGTGGTTCAAAGTATTCTGTGGAATTTTAATCCTGTTATGTTTTCTGTAGTATGTGCTGGCATGTATGTGAAGAGTGTGCAATGTTCCTAGAGTAGGAAGGCAGAAGGAGGAAAGTGTAGTGCCCCAATTCAAGTGATTGCTGTTCATGGGAAACAAGAATACAGGAGGTAAAGATATAAAACAACCAGAGGATTTAGATAGCTGTCACTCCCTCTGGTTGTTAAATGTCTTTACCTCCTTTCTTCTTTTAATACACAGTGGCATGGCTTTTGATCCTCCCTTCCTGTTGATGTTGGTGTTAAATGCCAAGACAGTTTATGATAAGATGTCTTTCTTCCATGAAATGTATCTGGTGTTTATTACTGTGATTTAGGTAGTTGAGCTATGCCTGCCTGATTTCACAGTATAGAATCAAGTCAGGCTAGGGAGGTTTTCTGGCTGGGGGTTGGTGCGGGGGGGCGGGGTCACTGTGGTCCATGTGAGTACCATCTGGCTCACCAGAAAACCTCTCCAAGCTAGTATAGGCTATACAGACCTGTACTTAGTGCTGGTTCAAAAGGCAGTCAAGGTATACAGTTGGTGTACCATCCACCCAGCTGCCCAATGTTAATGCTAAGGCTTTGTTGCTATGGCCAGCTTGGAATTTCATGATCTCCATGACAGCTGTGGGTCTGTCTCAAACTTACTGGATTAGTGCATACCCTCAGCTTAGGTTTTAGCTCAGCTTGAGATGGAAGTGACCTGGATATATGTGTGTGTGGTAGGGAGTTATAGTTATCCATCTGTCATGGTTAGATTGTCATCTAGTGAAGTTGCAGAAGTGGGGTCCCATTAAGAAGCTTATGCCCCAAAGATCTTATGGAATCTGATGGATTCTTGAATGTTTATCGGAATTTCAAGAAGCCAGAGCCAATGATCCTGTGAGGGACTTTGTTGACCTACAGAGTGGGGAAATAAAATAGACTATTCATGATCCCTAACTGCCCTCTCTGACACTTACAAAGTTTTGGGGGAAGCTCCATGCAATGAAACAGACAAGAAGGAGCTGAAACACAGGGACTGATCAGACATGCCATAGTGTATAGGCCACAAAGAAGGGTTACTTTGGAGCCTCCACTGCATCTTCAAGTAACTATCCAGAGTAGCTCTTTAGATTGGTGAAGGACCTGCCCCAGAAAACCCAATGCTGGAATCCTCAAAGACCTGTAATAGATGTGTTAGGCACTTTGAGAGTAAAATCACTCACATTAATGCCAACTTGAATACTGCTTTTGACAAAATATATACTGAGGTCCAGTCCGGTCCAGTTGTATGCAAGTACTTTAAGTTTATGAAGCTTGAGAACGTGGACAAGATCTTTGTAGATTTATGGCCTATCACATTTCCCTTGAATCCCTGCCTGTCCTGGCTCATTCAGATTAACTGAGCAGAGTTGAATGGGTAGATCTCAAGAGTGGCAAACTTTTTTCTTCATAATGGAGTGGTGTCATTAGCCTTAAAGGAAGCTGTGGTCCTCACACTCCTGAAGAAATCTTCCTGAATACGGATGATTTTGCCAACTACAGTGTAGTCATAGATACCTCTTTTGGGGGTAGTATGTTGCATTGGTTCTATTCCTGCTTGCAGGGACAGTCTGAGAGAATAGTATTGGGTGACTGTGCCTCCATACTCCAACAGCTATGCTGTGTGGTGCCACAGAGCGTTATTCTATTCCCAGTGCTATATAACATCTACCGTATATGAAACCACGGACATGGTTTTGTAGTTAGATGTCACTGATATGAGAAGACACTCTGCTCTAGCTTCCATAACATCTGAATGAGAAAAGGCTGTGAACCAGTGTCTAAATGCTAGAATGAGGCGGATGAGAACCAGTAAACCAAAATTGAAACCATAACAAGAGCCAGACTTTGTGGATGGCTGGATGACAGGTTTAGGAATCGAGGAATTTATCTATTCTAAATGGGGTTGCATTTCCTCAGGAAAAAAAGGTATATACTATGATGGCTTCCACGATCTAAAATGCTCTCCCTCTGCTAAAATTCAGGAGCACCTATTATAACATTTTTAGACACCTGTTGAAAACCTACAATTTCACCCAGGCCTTCCTGATATCAACATTGAATTTTTTTTTTTTCTCACCTCCATCTTTTAATAAATACATTTTATTAAATATTATTCTATATTGTTTTAATGTATTATTGCTGCTTTGATCATTCAGTTTTGAAATGTTTCAGTATAGGAAGCAGTATTGTTAGATAATCATGAGCAAAATTAAACTTAAAGAATAACATGGAATATGGGCAGGAAGGAGTTTAAAAATATGGTATGAAATGTGCATATCAGAGAGTTAAAATATTTTAGAATAGAATTCTTAGATAATAAAAGCAGTGAGAACTATGGGACAGACAACCCCTCCCACAAAAAAGACACTTCAGTTAGCCTGCTTGGTAACAAGAGTGAGGACCTTAAAAATATATGAGGTTATATCTATTCCAGACAATTCCAATTCGTTTAGGGAAAGAGTTTTTTGATGATTTAAATAAAATTGTATTGAAATACATCTGGCAGGGTAAAAAGGCAAGAATAAAGCTTAAATTACTACAAGATGCAAGAGTAAGAGGTGGGTTTGCCTTGCCTAAGTGGGAATTATACTATCAGGCGACAAATCTGATGTGGGTAAAGGACTGGATAACTTTAAGAAATAATAGACTATTGACCTTAGAGGGACATGACCTGTTGTTGGGCTGGCATGCTTTCTTATGGTATAAGGGAACGAAAACACAGGGCTACTTTAGAAGGCATTATATTCGAGAGGCATTGTTTTTAAACTGGGAGAAGACAAGAAGACAATATTATTTAAAAGTTCCACGATGGATATCCACTATTGAAGCCTTTTCTTATTCAATAACATATAAAAAGGAACAAACAGTTAGATATACTGAGATATTGAATGAAAAGGGTGAACTTAAAACTATGCAAGCGTTGGAAGAACAAGGTATAAAAATGAACTGGTTCTCATATTTGCAAATACAATCTAGATTCGATAAAGATTTTAAAGCAGAAGGTATTTATGATGAGCTGACTGTTTTAGACAAAATTTTGATGGGTACTGATGAAAAGGTGATTAAAAAACTTTATGGACATTTACTAGAATTTAAGATGGAGGAAGAACAGGTTAAAGATACAATGATCGCATGGGGGAAAATTTTGGATACGGAATTGATTTAGAGAAGTGGCAAAAATTATGGTCTCAAAACTATAAAATGACAATGTCAACTGCATATAAAGAAAATCTGTATAAGATGTTTTATAGGTGGCATTTACCTCCAGCAAGGATTGCGAGAATGTACAAGAACAAGTCTGATAAATGTTGGAAGTGTCATCAGAAGCCCGGTACATATTACCATATGTGGTGGACATGCCCAGAAGCTAAAAGATACTGGATTAAAATCCACACATGGTTGGAAAAAATGATAAAACAACATATAGACTTTAAACCAGAGATATTCCTATTAGGAATTATACCTGAAACATATAGTAAAGAACTGAAATATTTGATTGTAAATGTTCTGACAGCGGCTAGAATTGTATTTGCTAAAAATTGGAAAAATGAAAAAGTACCTATGCAGGAGGAAGTCATTAAGAAAATTATGGAATGTGCAGAGATGAGTAAATTAACATTTGAAATTAGAGAGCAAGAAGATAAACAATTCTATATGATATGGGATTTGTTTTATCAATGGTTGGTTGAAAAGATATAGTAATGTAATAGATCAGCAAATTATATAATAGAAACTTGACAAACTGATATAAATTATTATATATATATAAATAAATATATATATATATATATATATAATCAATGTATAAAAATGATATAAATCCTATTATGAAAGCTGGTGTTATAGACTAGTAACAAATGAATAATAATTGATAATTGATAAATATATAAATATGTGTTAGATAGATGACATGAGATTTTATATAAATGATGAGTGAAGATTATGAAAGGATGGCACAAATGATTGGTAACTGGCTGACACATGGTTTAAAATGGAAGATGGTTTTTTTTATGCTTTTTATGTTATTGTTTGTTTGTGTTTGTTGTAAAAAATAAAAAATTTATTAAAAAAAAAAAATATATGAGGTGACATCTTAAAGTCAAAACATTTCCTTTGAATGGATTTCTGATGTAAGATAGCTTCTATTAAGAGCGTCATCATCTTCCAATTCTGTAAGATTTTTCATTTCAGAACACTGAAGATCCTTAAGTCCAAAATTAATAGAAGTTGATAATAAAAGTCCCCTCTACCTTTTCTGTTGAGTTCAGTGTTTCTATCCTGTGTTTATTTGCTTATTGTGAAATTAGAATCATAAAACATTTCCACTCTCTTCCTGAAATTCAGAGTTTCAAGTCATTTTATCAATACGAAGTAGGAAGCACAAGGCTACTCTCTGTGGAGATCTTCCCAATAAGATACTTGGAAGCTACTTGATTCTATGAATGTATCTAGTGCTAGAGGGAAATGCTGACATATTAACTTCATCTGGTATATCACTTTACAAATGTAGGTTTTGTTTATTTTTAAAAGAATTAAATTGTGAATTATTCTAAAATTTCTATTCTTCATCTTACATATGTATAAAATCCCAGTTGCCATTTAAAAGACACTCAGGTCTAACAAACATCCATTGTCTCCATTAATTAAGGTTTACTGCACCAGAACAAAAATTAAAATAATAGAGCATCTGAAAAATCAACATAGTTATTATGGTGTAAATATTTATGGGCATTTAATTGGGGAACACTGGGATATAAAACTATATATGATAGGAGCCCTACCATTCCATCAGCAAAGTACAAGTTGAATTTCAAATGAATAGCATTCCAAGCAATGATTGAATTAAATGATACTTTAGATTCAGTTAAAATTGCCATCTTAAAAGTAAGCGAAACCATATTTATATTTGAAGGAGACATGGTTGAATGATAAAATTTCTCTAATACCAGTTCCTTCTTTTCCCCATAAACTCTGCTTGTATCCTCAGAAGTAGGTAATAACCTCCAGCGTATCTTGGTTGTGTTAGGATTTGTTCTTACAGTGGGGCAAAAAAGTATTTAGTCAGCCACCAATTGTGCAAGTTCTCCCACTTAAAAAGATGAGAGAGGCCTGTAATTTTCATCGTAGGTATACCTCAACTATGAGAGACAAAAGGGGGGGAAAAATCCAGGAAATCACATTGTCTGATTTTTAAAGAATTTATTTGCAAATCATGGTGGAAAATAAGTATTTGGTCAGTATCAAAAGTTCATCTCAATACTTTGTTATATATCCTTTGTTGGCAATGACAGAGGTCAAACGTTTTCTGTAAGTCTTCACAAGGTTTTCACACACTGTTGTTGGTATTTTGGCCCATTCCTCCATGCAGATCTCCTCTAGAGCAGTGATGTTTTGGGGCTGTCGCTGGGCAACACGGACTTTCAACTCCCTCCAAAGGTTTTCCATGGGGTTGAGATCTGGAGACTGGCTAGGCCACTCCAGGACCTTGAAATGCTTCTTACGAAGCCACTCCTTCGTTGCCCGGGCAGTGTGTTTGGGATCATTGTCATGCTGAAAGACCCAGCCACATTTCATCTTCAATGCCCTTGCTGATGGAAGGAGGTGTTCACTCAAAATCTCACGATACATGGCCCCATTCATTCTTTCCTTTACACGGATCAGTGGTCCTGGTCCCTTTGCAGAAAAACAGCCCCAAAGCATGATGTTTCCACCCCCATGCTTCACAGTAGGTATGGTGTTCTTTGGATGCAACTCAGCATTCTCTCTCCTCCAAACACAACGAGTTGAGTTTAGACCAAAACATTCTACTTTGGTTTCATCTGACCATATGACATTCTCCCAATCCTCTTCTGGATCATCCAAATGCTCTCTAGCAAACTTCAGAAGGGCCCAGACATGTACTGGCTTAAGCAGGGGGATACGTCTGGCACTGCAGGATTTGAGTCCCTGGCGGCATAGTGTGTTACTGATGGTAGCCTTTGTTACTTTGGTCCCAGCTCTCTGCAGGTCATTCACTAGGTCCCCCATGTGGTTCTGGGATTTTTGCTCACCGTTCTTGTGATCATTTTGACCCCACGGGGTGAGACCTTGCATGGAGCCCCAGGTCAAGGGAGATTATCAGTGGTCTTGTATGTCTTCCATTTTCTAATTATTGCTCCCACAGTTGATTTCTTCACACCAAGCTGCTTGCCTATTGCAGATTCAGTCTTCCCAGCCTGGTGCAGGTCTACAATTTTGTTTCTGGTGTCCTTCAACAGCTCTTTGATCTTGGCCATGGTGGGGTTTGGAGTGTGACTGTTTGAGGTTGTGGACAGGTGTCTTTTATACTGATAACAAGGTCAAACAGGTGCCATTACTACAGGTAACGAGTGGAGGACAGAGGAGCCTCTTAAATAAGTAGTTACAGTCTGTGAGAGCCAGACATCTTGCTTGTTTGTAGGTGACCAAATACTTATTTTCCACCATGATTTGCAAATAAATTCTTTAAAAATCAGACAATGTGATTTTCTGGATTTTTTCCCTCATTTTGTCTCTCATAGTTGAGGTATACCTATGATGAAAATTACAGGCCTCTCTCATCTTTTTAAGTGGGAGAACTTGCACAATTGGTGGCTGACTAAATACTTTTTTGCCCCACTGTATCTGTACTTGTTTAAAATGGACTTTGGTCACAGTTGAGCAAGTTTGAGGGCTGGTTCATATGACCAATTCTGCTTCCCTGCAGTTCTTTTTTAAGGATATTTCTACAAGGCATTTACACACATGGATTCCCATGTGAATCAAGATCTCCATGAGTAAGGCTTATTAGCAAGGATTCCTTCTACGGTAATGGACATTGTTTCATATGGCAGGCTACATCCATTGAGAGAATCAAACTTACATGAAGCATTCATGTATTTGGGATGGCAGTTGCACAGAGACAGATATAACTATGTGAAATAAATTTCTAAATTGGAAACATCGTGGACTTGCACTCCTCCTGTTCTTTGTTGCTTTATTTATGGCAGATAATTTGTCTCTCATGTTTAAAGGAATTCACTAAATTCATCCAGATAAATCAGCATATTATGCAGCTTTTTTTTCCTATCTCCTAATTTCCTCTGCTCCTTTCTTTATTGCATTATCAATAAAATATAATTCTGTATCAAATCAGTCTTTGAAAATGAATTTGAAGTTGGCAAAATCTTTCCAGCTCTTCTTTCACAACAGCATAGAAATTTTATTTCGGTGGTTCCACCAGCATTTAAAATCCAAATGGGAGACCTATATCACAAGAAGAAATACTACATTCCAGACAATTAAACTTTATTAGACTGTTTGAAACATAAAGTATAACCGCTTTAAGTTTTCCATCTCCTCTCTCTGTTCCTGTTTACTGTTTATCTATGTGGGAGAGGCCCGCCTTTTTATTGCAGGAAGGCATTTTCTTTATCACTACACAAACTCCCTATTTTGCATTGGCTACGTATAGCTAAAGGAAGGTGCAATTAAGATTTTTTTAATACCTTGATTGAAAATCTGAAGAAAATGTTTTCACCTCTTTGGGCAATGACAGATAACATAGACTCTGTGTAACCCAAGAGATATTTTAAATAGCTCATTGATTCTTGGTTTAATTTAAAAAAATGATTGTATTAGCCCCCGTATAGTTCAAGATATAATTTTAAATATACCAAAGCAATGTTTTTTTTAAAAGACAATTCAACTTAATTTCTTTAACTATACTTTTCTCTATGAATATATCAAAACGTTTTTGTGTTCCAATTCAAAGACTTTTATATGAAGTTTCAGGATATTACAGAATAAAACTGTAGTTGATACATTTCACTTCTGAGGGGATATGGATAGGATTGTGCTGTAAAGAACGTTAAAGTAAGATGTTTATCTGTTTCTTAGGGCAGCTATATCATGTGTGTTGAACTTGGTATAGGTTTTCATGCTGTGCTTTCTTGAATGAAATTCCAGATATGTATCTAGTGAAAAAATAAATTGCTATAAAGTTGATTGTATATTGCTAAAATATTTTATAAAGTTGGGACCATTGCAAAAATTGGGACCATTGACATAAATAACACAAGTAGAGGTGGACATAATAAAAAGGATGCTTGTTTTCTACCAGTGGGAAGACTGGAGATAAAGGCTGAAGTTTTCAAATTGCTCAGTTCCTTCATACCAATTAGAACAGTCTCCGTAGTTTAAAGTAACTGCAAGCTTTCCTTTCACTGAGATACATCATTCATCAAATCATATTGCATAATTGGAAGCCACCTGTGGGTGCAGAATAAGTCTTGTTGTGGAGAACAGGAAGAAGATTAACTTCTCCCTGTTTTGCACAACAAGATTAAGTATTTACATTTGGATATAACTAATAATGAGTCTTTGACATCCTTTCATAGTGGTTGTTTTGACACTTCAGGTGATTTACTGCTAAGATGCACAGGATTTCTAGATGTTTCAGTGAGCTCAGTATGTGGACAGGGTGATTCAGCACTGGTTGAGCAGGTCTTTCATCAGTTAACCTCCTGGAATGAATTTGTACAAGTTGGGCTTCTAGAGAGAGAGAGAAATTGGTCCCTTCCAATTTCTGAAATAAAAATAAATGGACTGAGTGGCTTGAAGAGTTAGCGTTGCTGGTTTGAGTTTGTCAGCCACATGTCAGCCACTCTTTCATCAGTGAAAGAGATAAGAGTATCTTTAACGTATGCAGACTGAATTAATGACATTTGAACTGTTCTAGCAAACCTTCCCAAATCAGAAGTAAAAATTTTCCAAGTCTTATTGGGTAGGCACATTCTTTATATTTTCACTCTAAGAAAATATATTTTCAACTACCTTGGAGTTAATAGATTAAAGACAGATTAAATAGATTAAAGACAGAAGATAATGGAATCACATGAACTCTTAGGATGTATTGTTTTCTATAAAAGGTTCATAAATAAAAGAACATAGTATTAATCCCTAGCCCAAAAGGGAGAGACACGCCGATAAGTCAAAATGTAGTTGGGAATGAAATATTTTCTAAATATGAAATTGTTCATAACATTTAATTTGTCTATTTCCTAGTACTTATATCCTATTCCAATCTTGATGGACTGAGGACAGGTAACAGTTGAATAAAACATAAATACAGAACCCCAGTGAATTAAATAACAAGGCTCCATGAAAGCATGGTTGAACAAGACGGTTTTCACTTGTATGCAAAATGCAAGGAGGTTTGGAGCCAGCTGTACCTTCAGGAAGAGAGTATCCCAAAGAGTGGGGGGGGGGGAGGGGTGGCACCAAGAGGGCCTGTCATCACTTAGTCACATCACATGACCATCAGCAGATTCTCGTTAGATATCCAGACTTCTTGTTTCTATCTTCCTCTTAAAAGCAGTATGCAGCAGCATAGCCAAAAAAAAAAATGCCAATGAGGTATTAAATTTACAAAAATGTATATTTAGACATTATAAAAAAGTATTCCTTTTTAAAAACCTAGTTTCAAATAGTAACACAAATGTTTGGAAATCTGTGTTAATAATCATCTCTAGAAAATTAGTTTATTCATTTTTAAAAATTTACGAATCTTGCATTTTTATTAGTTTTAACAATCTGTGGCTTATATTGTTAAATATTTGGGAATTTATTCTCTGAGTGAGTAGTCTTGCTTAGTCTCCTTTTAAATGTGCCAGGAGAAAGAAAGAAGGGGGGAATCTAAATTATGCACTTGTTCTTTAAGCAGTGATAAATGTTGTGCCTCAATAAGCATTTAGGAGTTAGCCAAAAGTGTTATAAAACATTGGAAGGCAAAATCTACCCTTGATCTGCAGCAGTGCTTTAAATTGCACCTGAAAGCCTCCTGGGAGCCACTACAAGGCCCCTAGTCCATGTGTTATATGCAAAGCTAACAAATGGCCTGCTGATCCTGACCCATTGCAATGTTCAAGTGCTCTTTAAAGATAGCCCCATGTAGAGTAGAGTCCACTACAGTAGTCTAGATGAATAGGGCCTAGGTTATGATGGCAAGGTCCTCCCATTCCAGGTAAGCTTCAACTGGGCAAAGCCCTCCTGCCTGGTAAGCAATAGCTCTAAGGTCAGGAGGACTCCCAAGTTGCTAACCTGCTCCTTTAGCAGCAGTGCTTCCCTACTGAGAGACAGTAGAGGGAATGACAGAGAACCACTGTGGACAAACAGTTCCATCTTGCTAGGTTTCAGTTTAATCTGCATATAGGTTTGAGTTCCCTTCTCTCACTTTGTTATTTAAATTGTCTTATACAACAGTTATTGGACTAGGACTAAGGAGACCCAGATTCAAATCCACAGCAGTAGAAAGTTACTGGGTAATTTGGGGGCAGTCCCCACTTCCCCACTGTCCCCCCTCCCCTCCAGCCCAGCCTATGTCAGATAAAAAGAAATTGGATGAGGGAGTACTGTGTATGTGTATTGCACTGCTTTCAGCTGAAGGGAAGGGGGGTATAAATCCAACGATTAAGAATCTGTACATTAAAAAGCCTTTTATATGACGTCAGGTAAACTGATTAGTGTGGTTGGCCATTTGTTGTGAAATAGCAAAGCAGCTGAAAGAAATAGATTTGGCTTCAGAACCCCTTTCTGTATTATCTCTCCTTCCATCCCACCTCTGTATGTCTCTCTCATGGGCCCTCTTTCTCTCCCCACCCTCCACCCCTTTGCTTTGCTTTTGCCTTTTATGTCCTCAGCAAAGTTTGAATAGTACAGGGAAAATTAACTGCCTTTGGTCTCTTAAATATAAGTAACATACACCCAGTAATAAGCTGTTGGTTGGCTTTTTTATTCCTGTTTTGTTGGGTTTTATTTGGTTCTCCCTCTCTCTCTCTCTTTTGGTGCCTACAAAGAAACATAAACACAGCACTCATTTCTGGCAGGTTTTTACTGTCAGTTTCTCCTATTATATTTATCTTACAATTTGCCAGGGGGTGAAGTTATTAAGTTTTAGCAGCAGCCATCGATCAAGTTCACAAGTTAACACGATAAAGGCTCTGTGCCGCTCCGATCCGGGAAAATGATGATCCTCACTCGGTAATTAACTAAATGAGAAAGTTAAATCTTACTTGAGAGCTGGGAGAGATGCAAGAGAGGTGTTTGTCAGTTTCTCAGTGGAAATTAGAAGCAGTGTTAGGGTGGGTTCCCCCCTCCTTTTTTTTTTTTTTTGCAATTCCCTAAGCTGCTGCTCTGTCATATTTTACATAAGCACTGGGAAAATGTCTTGTAATTAGTGCTGTCACAGAGGATTTTTTTTTTTTTTGTGCTGAAGGATGTTGGAATAATTCATTAGATTATCAAGAAAGGCTTGTGTCCTGAAATGATTAGCACAGTGAAATTTAAACCATTAACGATAACAAGTTTAGAGCTTGCTGCAGTGCAGAGGCACCCAGGGTATGTCTGTGCCTATTTCAATCATTTCTTATAATTAAACATTATGTTCTCCCTCCCCTGTACCCCACCCCCATCCCTTCACTTGGGCCCAAACAAAAATTGTGTTGAGGCAGCTGTAGAAAGATCAGCATGTTTATTAGTGAGGAATGAAAGCTGTTATAAGAATCACCGAGAGGACAGTGGGAAACCTTTTTCTGCCCTGTTGCTGACATTGAGGGAAAAAAACTGCCAAAGCTGTAGTCAGGTCTCAAAGCTAGTATTAGGCACTGCCTGCTTCCTGGTGTTGGTAATAATACTTGGCATTTATATAGACTGTTGTTCCACGCTGGTGTTCTTACGTGAGCCTGACAGGAAGGTGGCATTGCCTGAACACCTGGATCCCAGTCTTCTGCTGCTCTTGGATATGTGTAGGAGTTTGTAGTTGCTGCATTGTGTAAAAGGTAAAAAACTTGGTTCATTAATGTGTGCAAACCTAATTAAATGCTATGGCAGCAAAACAGAGTTCAATAATGCAATCAAATAATGTTTTGTTTTATTTTACTTCATTTTTATATTTATATTGTGCCTGTTTCAGTGGCTCTAGGCAGCTTCCAAAAATACAAACTTTCAGTGCTAGAGTACATATCTCCCATCAGATCTTATGCTCAGACCTCGATATCTCCAATTGAAAGTTCAGGTGGCAGGTGTTATGAAAGACCTCCTTGCCTGAGTCTTGGAAGAGCTGTTAGGGTTAGCTGTTAGAACAGACAGTACTGGCTACTGAGGCCAGACATCTGATGATATAAAGCAGCATCATAGAAGAGCAAATCTGTGGGATCTCAATATATCCTTAAGCATTGCTGCTAAGACTTGGGGTAGCAGGAGAGGGCTCTGTGTCTGTTGCAGACACCAGCACAAGCCTGCCAGATCTTCACCTCCACCCCAGAATTTCCATTATCTCATCCTCTCTGCCTGAGCTTGAGGGTTTCTGGGTCTGGCTGTTCCTCCTGGGGAAACAGTTTCAACTGGGCAGGTAGTTACAGGGCCACTAGCTGTTCACCTCCTCACCTGGTATCTGGATAGGGCAGAAGGAAGGAGCCCCCTTCCCCAGAAATAAACTTTTAAATAAAGGCTCCAAGTTTTCCTTTTAACCAGCATTACAAGGCCCAAGCAGTTTTGGAGTACGTGGTATCAGTGCAAAGCCAATACCGGAGTAACAGAGAATAAAGGATGTATGGGATTTAAGGAATTAGGTTAGCTGCACCAAGTTACAGGAGGTTGTGTTTTGCATACCAAAGCAGGCAATCCTCAACTTGTGAACAGACCAAGCAAACAAACCAATTAAGGGACAGAAAATAAGAACAGATGTAACACTATCCAAACTGAGCCAAACAGCCCTGAAAAAAAATAAAGTATCCTTGATGCATTTCCATGCACTTTCCCTGCCAGGTTTACCTTGCCGATTCTAGTTCTCCCACTTCCAGCGATTTTCTGTATTGGTCCTGAATCCCAAGCCTGATTAGGAAATGTGCCATAGAAGTCCTTGATTCTGTTAGGACCTCCAGCAAAGTCAGCTTTGGGACAAAAGAATTTCTAACTTCCTCTCATCCTGAACCCCTCCTCTCCCTGCTTCTCATTGGAAGAAGGCAGTGGTTGTAGTTACAGAATATTTAGACTCACCAGCTGCATAGCAGGTTTCCTTACTTAAGAGTTACAAGCCTGTGGGCCCCTAAATAATACTTGGTTATATATAGTTGCATTATTTTCTTGCTAAGAGATAACTAATACAAGTTTTCCCAACAAGGAATCCCTACCTGCAGAGAGTTACTATCAGTGCTATATTATTCTGCTGAATCTCATCCTATTGGACCTTACCATGGATCAGACAAAATATGGAGAAGCCTTGGCTGCAGTTGGACCTCCTCAGGATATCAAAATGTGATTCATTAAATAATCTTTTTAAAGATGAGGAAGTAAATTGTCTTTACTTTGAACAGACTTTATCAATGGTCAGAAATGTTCATGGAAGTTTCCAAAAAAATAACCCTGTCACAAGAGAACAGATGACTTCTCAGGCTCAGAAGACCAACTGTTGGCATGTCCTTGTGGTTCAGTAACAGAGCATAGAGCCATTACACATTTCCATGAAATATGTTAAAAATGCTTCTCATTTCAATTATTAGGGTCAGCTTAACAGCTCAAGCAAAGCAATGGTTAGCAGAAGTTCCCTGCTGTGAAAAAACTCCCCCCACCTTCCCTCAATTAATTTAACTCTGAGCCTTTTGTTGTTATAATATAGCTTGAATTTTATTTTATTTTATTTGCTATTTACTCTAATGTTAAATTCACAATCTGATATGTGGCCTGTTCCCTTGTTACTACAGTTTTGTCCTTATCTATCTATCTATCTATCTATCTATCTATCTATCTATCTATCTATCTATCTATTCCAGTGAGGATGGTTCATCTTAACAATTTATCTCTCAGTATGTAGCATAGGTTTATTTAAGTAAGCTGCCTATGGATAACTTGCATTAAAGCAATTTCCATTACATCTCCCACATATCCTGTAAACTTTAAGAGGGAAGCATTTGGCCTTAATCCTCCTTGCTGAGCACTGGCTAATAGCCACTGTTACAAACATTGTCCCCAATTGGTCAATCCTATTAAGCTCATGCAATGTTTGTGCACATCCAGCAAAGCTTTAATCCATATTTTGCACTAGCCATTTGAACATTTCTTGAATTAGTAAATTAAAATGTGGAATACGGATTTTGTGGTAAGAAAACCTTTGTATCCAGGGTGGGGGAGGGGATGTATATTTGATTCTTTAGTTTAAGAGGCAGGGACAGGAAATCATTGTGAAATTTACCACTAGGAAAGCTAATTATCCTTTGGTCATAGTATATGAATGTCCAATGTTTATTCTTTTAAATATGTCCCTTTCTAAATTATTAGTTGATTAGGTTTATTCTTTTTATCTTAGCTTCACATATTAACTACCAGATCTTGCAGTAGAAAGCTCAGCAGAAACTTCTTGTATTCTCCTTGAGATCAATATAATGCCCTTGTATCCAGGACTGTTTATCTCCAGAAGGCACCAATGAGATACTTCAGTAATACACTGCCTTTTTTTATGAAAACCAGTAGGACATGGCACTATGCTGCTCATAGTCCTAGTAGTCTGTTTCACATTAAAAATGGAAGCATAAAAGGAGCATGTAATTGGGCTAGGTTTCAAACTTTTAAGCTGGCAACTATAATACATATAAGTGCCATGATTCTGAGGTACTAGACACATAATGGCAGCAAGCCCACATATTAAACACATTAAAACAGGATTTGCTATATAGCTGCATAGATAGGAGATACTAAAGCCCCCATCCTACTGCATTTTACTCTTGAAGCCCTACCCTTGATCTTGCAGCCCAAATGGGAGAAAGATATTAATGATATGAGGCAGGATGTAGAAAAAAAGCACTGTTCAGCAACTCTCCAACCATTTCTGTCCTCTGCTGTGACATCCTACCTGCCCCTTCCCCCATCACTTAACTGCATTTGTTCTTAGTAGGCCCTCATCGCAGGATAGGTCTGTCTGAAAATTAAGCTTTTGTTTCCTCCCACAGTTTGTTTTTCATGTTAATTGGAGCATTAGTATACACCCACAAAATACTGCTTAGGGTGCTAGTGTACACCTAATACTTCAGTAGTTAATTTCTCCTAGCAATATATATTATAGAGTTTGTCAAGGCAGTTATCACTGGTAACTTCACATTACTTCTCAGGTAACCAGACAATTATTTTGCTGATAGTTACTGATTTGTTTTCTTTCCTGCTTCAAGTAGAAGTCTAGTTTTGGAAGAAGAGTTGTTTCTTTTTTTCCCCCATAGCTCTTCAACAGATGCATATATTACTAACTCAATGTTTTGTGAGTGAGTTTGGTGTAGTGGTTAAGATACCAGGCTAGAAACTAAGAAACCATGAGTTCTGGTCTCACCTTAGGCACAAAGCCAGCTGAGTGACCTTAGGCCAGTCACTCACTTTCAGCCCTATGAAGGAGACAATGGCAAACCACTTCTGAAAATCTTGCAAGAAAACTGCAGAGACTTGTCCAGACGGTTGCCAGGAGTCAATGCTGATTTGAAAGCACAAACCAACAGTGTTTTGTGTGTGGGGGAAATTGCATTTTACAGCTTTTTTGGAGATTGAAGAATAGGCACTGGTGTCAGTACACATATGGGTAGGAATAATTCATAAATAATTAAAAGTCACAAAGAGTTATATTTTAGGAATTCCACTTCCCATAAACTGAAGCAGCGAGGGCTGAAATGACTTGCCCAAAGCCAGAAATTGAACAGTCTGTAGCCAAATGAGGTATTTCCTGTTCAGACCTCTCTTTGAATCACTAACTTTCTCTGCATAATTTGTCTAGAATTCAGATAGGAGAATTCCAGTCTTTTTTATATACGTATATGCAGAACAGAATAGTAGAATATATTGCAGGTAAATTGTGAATTTGATTTCAGATCAAAGAATGAAAATGACATAGAGCAAGGAGGAAAGGCAAGATAAGTATTGGAATGGAAAACAGGCCCAAATTTTTAGCTTGAAAAAAATCCCTGTGCATACCATTCACTTCATAGTTTTTAGTGGCAAACTCATGCTGACCGTTTTGGCTTGTTCACAAGTTCAGAGAAGTCATCCATTAGAGGTAATTATCCTAGCAGATTGCAGCCATTGAAAACATGCCATAATACATTTTTTAGTCTATGAGGTGACACAAGATTCTTGGTTCTTTTTGCTGTTACAGAGTAATTCAGCTATCCTTTAGAACCTTATTCTGAATGCTTATTTTAGGATGAGAAAAAGAAAGTAAGCCAATTTCCACAGATGCTGATAGGATTATTATATAGGCAGTGGTCACGGTTCTGGAAATGGTAGAGGATCAGTGTCACAGTGGGCTATAAATGAAGCAAACAATACAAAAGTGTACTTTGCTCTAGGAAACTTGTATTTAATTGTTGCATTTGGGTGGAGTTCCAAGTCCCCAAAATGAAAGTTTCAGTTTAGCTAAGTTTCATCTTATTTGTCATATATTTGACTGGAACCAAAGCAGTTCTCATAATGAACATTGGAACATCCCAAGTGGAGAACATGTTTAAGACTCTTGCATAACCCCGGCATTCTTCTACACCTCATTTCTCAAGGCTCAAGGAAATAATGCTACATGGGGATAGAAAAATAACAGTTGACAATATAGACTACCATTTCCCTTGTTGCATAATGATCCTGTGACTGACACCATATAATGGGGGATTATTGTTCAGAGAGGCTGCTTGGAAGAACCACTGTGTCTCTGAAAGAAACATGGGCAAGCAAATGACGCAAGTAGATTTGCCAGTTAGTATGCAACTTCAGATTCAAGGTTCTTAAACAATTCAGCGAAATTCTGAACCATCCTAATAAATGACATATATTTTTAAACAATTACAGCAATTTATAAGGCAAATACAAGGGTTGCCAATTACTAAAAGATCAGTAAAGTAACATAAATCTCAGAAAATGCAAGAAAACAGAACTGAACACCAAAAGGCTAGAAAAAGTCTTAACCCTTTGAAAAGAGCTTCTGATTTTGATCTCAGCTACCAGGTAGGTTCATATGAGAATACTTGCTTCTTGAAATACCCCTATATTTCATCATGTAACCCTTTATTATGCTGGCCTATGATTGTAATAAAGATTGGCGGGGGGGAACTAAATTTCATAATCAGCACTCTGGGCTTCATGGCAAACCAGTTACTTCAGCAAATCATATTCAAGTTCATTACAGTTATTGACCACTATTGCTTCAGCAAGTTAAGCAGCTAATAAATGGATTAAATACTGTAAACCTTTGAAACTTAGGTATAACATACTCATACCCATTGGCTTATCTGTTCTGAATTAGTTAATGTTTTTAAAGACTTTTCAGATATACAGTACTGTGCAAAAGTTTTAGGCAGGTGTGAAAAAATGCTGAAAAGTAAGAATGCTTTCAAAAATATATATTGTAATTGTTTATTTTTATCAATTTACAAAATGCAAAGTGAGCAAACAGAAGAGAAATCCAAATCAAATCAATATTTGGTGTGACTGCCCTTTGCCTTCAAAACAGCATCAATTCTTCTAGGTACACTTGCACACAGTTTTTGAAGGAACTCGGCAGGTAGGTTGTTCCAAATATCTTGGGGAACTAACCACAGATCTCCTGTGGATGTAGGCTGCCTCAAATCCATCTGTCTCTTCATGTAATCCCACACAGACTGGATGATGTTGAGATCAGGGCTCTGTGGGGGCCAAACCATCACTTCCAGGACTCTGTTCTTCTTGACGCTGAAGATAGTTCTTAATGACATTGGCTGTATGTTTGGGGTCGTTGTCCTGCTGCAGAATAAATTTGAGGCCAATTCCACGCCTCCCTGATGGTATGGCATGATGGATAAGTATCTGCCTGTATTTCTCAGCATTGAGAACACCATTGATCCTGACCAAATCTCCAACTCCATTTGCAGAAATGCAGCCCCAAACTTGCAAGGAACCTCCACCATGCGTTACTGTTGCCTGCAGACACTCATTCTTGTACCACTCTCCAGCCCTTTGGCAAACAAACTGCCTCCTGCTACAGCCAGATATTTCAAATTTTGACTCATCAATCCAGTGCACCTGCTGCCATTTTTTGGCACCCCAGTTCCTATGTTTTTGTGCACAGTTGAGTCACTTAGCCTTGTTTCCACATCAGAGATATGGCTTTTTGGCCCCAATTCTTCCATGAAGACCACGTCTGGCTAGACCTCTCTGAACACTAGATGGGTGTACCTGGGTCCCACTGGTTTCCACCAGTTCTGTGCTGATGGCACTGCTGGACATCTTCCAGTGTCAAAGGGAAGTAAGCATGATGTGTCTGCCATCTGCTGCATTAAGTTTCCTTGGCCGACCACTGCATCTACAGTCTTCAGTGTTGCCCATTTCTTTGTGCTTCTTCAAAAGAGCTTGAACAGCACATCTTGAAACCCCAGTCTGCTTTGAAATTTTTGCCTGGGAGAGACCATGCTGATGCAGTCTAACTATCTTGTGTCTTGTTGCTCTGCTCAGTCTTGCCACAGTGTATGACCTGGGACATGAAACTGTTCCACAGCCTCACCTTAGTAGCAGAGTTTGGCTATTCCTCACCCAGTTTTAAGCCTCCTACACAGCTGTTTCTGTTTCAGTTAATGACTGTGTTTCAACCTACTGTACATATGAAATTGATGACCATTAGCACCTGCTTGGTATAATTGGTTAATCATACACCTGACTCTAATCCTACAAGATCCCTGACTTTGTTCAAGTATACAAAGAGTGCAAGTATAAGAATTGATGCTGTTTTGAAGCCAAAGGGTAGTCACACCAAATATTGATTTGATTTAGATTTTTCTTCTGTTCACTCACTTTGCATTTTGTAAATTGATAAACATAAACAATTACAATATATATTTTGAAAGCATTCTTTCTTTACAGCGTTTTTTCACACCTGCCTAAAATTTTTGGACAGTACTGTAGTTCCCATTTTTAATGCATTGGAATAATCATACTTCACTGTTATCAAAAGCATAGATAACTGTTATAAAATTATTCCAACTCAGGAGAAAATGCAGTTGGAATAAGAATTTGAGACACATGAAACTGAACTAAGCTGTTTAGATCCGATAAAAGTCCATGCTAAACCATTATACTTAATTGTGGACTGCACGGATGGAATAGTGTATTTGCTATCAGTTCCCTTACCAATACCTCCATATTCTGTTGATTCAGTGCATGTTTATTACCTGTTATCCATTTTATTACTGAGTTGTTAAAAATGTCCATTTCCATATCTGGCTTAGATTTTAAAAAAAGTAGTATAGGTGTACTTACATTTGGTAACACCTCACTCTCAATTTTGACTCACTGGCTTCATGTTGTTGTTAAGTAACATGGAAGGACAAGGTATTTAAATAGCTATCAGTTCTTTCCAGCTGTTCTCAAATAAACTACGTCTCACTCCCCTGGTTTGTCTTTAGAGATTGTCAACTAGAATGAATTTCGCAGTTTCACAAAAACTAGGACAGAATCTAAATAATTTATATAGATCAGCTGAGATGAGCCATTTCTCTGAGTTCCAGCAATTTAACAGTAACTCCCACTGAATTATGTGGAGTTCTACTTCCATATATTAAGGACCTTCTCTAAATCTATGTTAGTGTTATCCAATGTGATAGACCTTTAACACATCCCCGTCTCATTTAGTACTGTAGCATGATAGGAGATTAAGTTTAATTCAAGGATTATTATCCCAGATTAGTTGATAATATAGTCTGTATCCTAGTTGAAGAATATTTCAGTATCAGAAAATATCATTTTTTTCTTTTGTTAATTTGACTCACCCATATTCCCTTTAAAGACATGTCTTCCCAAGAAAAGAGAAAAAGACAAAGGCAATATTTTAAAAATGCACTGGCTGTTGATGGTGTTTTGTTTAAACAGTATACCAATCAACCAAATTGGTATATATAGTGTATTATAGAAATCCTGTTAGTATAAGAAAAAATATATAAAATCTGTTCTCATTAAAAATATATATCCCTTAAATCCTTGTACTTAGAGATAAGGATATGTCTGAGGTTTTTATATATTATGTGCATAATGTGGATACTGTATAATGTCTATTGTTCTTTCTGTATTTAGCCATGTAAGATCTGTTCTCTAGCACATATGTTCAGATGTTACATTTAGTTTGATCTCAGTAGATTTAGGTGACTGCATGATCTTTTGTGAGGTTCCAATAACTTCAGTGCAGTGTGTTAACAGATCAGTAAATGGACTTTTTCCTCATTGTACATAATTGTTTTAGCAAATGCTGAAATTAATTTATATAATAGTTTGTAATTTATATCAGTCAAATTTGGTAATCATCTTTTTGCTATATTAATAAAAATATCATACGTTTCCACAATTGATGTAATTGTTAGAATTGACAGGATAGAAATATTGAATATTTGTGTGGGTATACACAGATACTCCTATGAATTTATTACATTTGTATGTGTTGACTCCTCCTAGACTCACAGTGGCTTACAAGACAACATATAATGCAATAAATAAAATGTCCATGGTAGAAAAATCAACAGCAAAATATCAATAATATTCTTAATAACAGTATAAAACAGTATCATATAATAATAACAGTACACGAATAGCAAAACTCTCAACCAATGGTGAACAGTCTTTCTCTAAAGGCCCTACATAAGAGTTCAGTTTTTGCTTTTTAACAATGGGGCCCGGTCTAACTTCATGGGAGAAGTTCCAGAGCATGGTGTTGTGATGGAAAAACGGTGCTTTTTGTCTTCATTGATCTTCTCTGAACCTGTTTTCAGTTGATTTGAATCCTTCTGGACATAATACTTGATGCATGGTTTGACAAACACAGAATAAAATAGAACTATTTCTTCCTGTGATTTGGATGCTATATTGCTGTTGACAGTCTAAAACTGAATATGCCTTTTATTACAGCTGCATCACCCCACTGATTCATATACAGTTTGCAATCAATTACTGTTTTAATACCTTTTTCATAAATGCTATTACAAAACTAGGCATTCTTATCCCATACCTTGCTTTTGATTTTTGCTTCCTAAGTCTGTTGAACTTCATTCTGTAATTTTCAGTTCTTTTCCCTAAACCGTTGAGTTTGGATTGCATCTTATTTTTGTCGTCTAAGATATTAACTATCTTTGTCAATTTTGTGACTTTTCCAAATCTGATAAACATTTCCTCCTCCTCTTCATCCAAGTAATTAATAAAACTATTGGCTGAACCTTGCGGTATCTCACTCCATTTGGAAGAGAAGGCCCTTAAAAGCACCTTTTGTGTACAGTTTTTGAGCTAGCCATATATTCATTTAATTGTCATGCCATCTATCCACAATTGATTAACTTGTTAATCAGAACGTCAGAAGGAAATTTTGTCACATACTTTACAGAAATCAAGATGTATTACATCTACTGCAATTAGTATTTTTTATTGCTCTTGGTTTGTGTCACTTTCCTTTAAAAAAACTAATATAATCTTTTAGTTTATTCATGTTGGAAAAATAATAGAAGTTTTTAAAAACTGTTATTGTTACACTGTTGATAAATGGGTCCTTTCTAAATTCCTAGTTATTCTTATATTTTAGAAGTCCCCAAGGCATGTAGATATCCAAGTTTGGCTTATGTACATATATTTTAGTACATTCTTTTACTTCAAGAAAAGACTGAAACAACTATCCAAAAATGATAGTTTGCATGAGTACAAAATGGCTTGCATTTCCCTTGATTGGAAACACATGAAATCTACATAGTAAGAGGAGACATACCCTGGAATTGGGGTTGGGGGGGGGGGGGCTTATAAATGTTTGAACAGCTGATTTTCCTTGAATGTGGGGCAGAAATTATTTTTTTTCCTGTTCCTGAAATTCCTCTTTCAGCATCTATTTATAATTATATAAAGTCATAAACACATATTTCGTTGTTCTTAAACTTTAGTATACATGCAGATTCTACATTAATGATGCTTGAATTACCTATATATAATGCTAAACCATTCAATTTTATATTTTATGTACTTTCTATGAATTTACCAACAGTCCACTGTGGCCCTTTAAAGCATCTATCGCAAAATTGAATAGTTAAAAAGGCAAGGATACATTTGTACATTGAAATAGCTGGTGATTACAGAATAAGAATCTAGTAGCAATTTAAACTGAGTCAGTTATATTAAGGCCCAGATGAATTTGCTTTCCTGTCACCTGAGTAGTCATATGCTAGAGTATTGTTTTCTAAGAATTTCCATATTATAGCTGTTTTAAAACTAATTTTCCTTGTGTTCATTTCTTCCATAGACAAAACTTGCCAATGGTACTTCAAGCATGATTGTGCCAAAACAAAGGAAGTTGTCTGCAAGCTATGAAAAAGAAAAGGAGCTCTGTATCAAGTATTTCGAGCAGTGGTCAGAGTCTGACCAGGTAGAGTTTGTGGAACATCTCATCTCCCAGATGTGTCATTACCAACATGGGCACATAAATTCATACCTGAAGCCTATGTTGCAGAGGGATTTCATTACAGCATTACCAGGTATTCTACTTGGATCATACAAAGAGATGTACTAATTTTTCTTTGGAATTTCTAGCATTTTCTGTCAGAAGTTTATATTATATAAGTTTATTTTGATTAAGTCACATTCTAAAGAGCAGTTGGAGCCTTTCATACTTAAAAGGTATAGTGATGTTTTGGTTGGCATCTCAGCAATGTCAACACTTAGACAACCTTAACTGACCTGAAAAGCTAAATATGTCTGATCCTGGTTAGTGCTTAGGTGGGGGATTCCAAAGCCATTGACTGCATTGGAAGTAAAAAAAAAAAAAAAAAAGGTCCTAAAAAAAGGTAGTGGCAAATAATCTCTATAAGATTGCCAAACAAAAAACCTGCATGAATGGAGCTCCCAAGAGTCAAGCACAATTTGAGGACATTTTTAACCTTTATTTTGCTTGGCCATCTAAAACTGGGGTTCTAGTTACTGGTAGCTAAACCTGGTATTGAATTCAGATTGTTGTTGTTTAGTCGTTAAGTCATGTCCGACTCTTCGTGACCCCATGAACCATATTGCGCCAGGCCTTCCTGTCCTTCACTGCCTCCCTGAGTTTGCTCAGTTTCATGCTCATTGCTTCAGTGATGCTAACCATCTCATCCTCTGCCGTCCTCTTCTCCTTTTGCCTTCAATCTTTCCCAGCATGAGGGTCTTCTCCAAAGAGATCTCTCTTCGCATTAGGTGACCAAAATATCTGAGCTTGAGCTTCATTATCGATCCTTCCAATGAGCAATCAGGGTTGATTTCCTTTAAGATTGACTGGTTTGACCTCCTAGCAGTCCAGGGGACTCTCAAGAGTCTTCTCCAGCACCACAGTTCAAAGGCATCAATTCTTCGGCGCTCGGCCTTTTTTATGGTCCAGCTCTCACAGCCATACGTTACTACTGGAAAAACCATAGCTTTGACTATGCGGATCTTTGTCGGCAAGGTGATGTCTCTGCTTTTTAATATGCTATCTAGGTTTGCCATAGCTTTCCTCCTAAGGAGCAAGCGTCTTTTAATTTCATGGCTGCAGTCTCCGTCTGCGATGATCTTGGAGCCCAAATAAATGAAGTCTGTTACTGCTTCCATTTCTACCCCTTCTATTTGCCAGGAATTGATGGGTCCAGATGCCATGATCTTAGTTTTTTTAATGTTGAGTTTCAAGCCAGCTTTTGCACTCTCCTCTTTCACCCTCATCAAGAGGCTGAATTCAGATTAATCCAGTTCTAATATTAGTATTGGAAATAGTGAACTGTAAAACTGAGGGGGAAAAGGCTGAAGTATTCCTTAGGAAAATAGTAATTCTGTATAAAGTAACAGTACCGCAAAATTATTCTCTTGGTATCCATTTGTATATGGATTTAAAAATTAATATTTTATTTATATTTATTGAGGATTTTACATAAAGTAAAAAACAAATCTAAAGAAAAAGATAAAGAAAGAAAAAGAAAAAAACTAATGTTATGAAATATGACTTCCGACCTTCTCTTCAACAGATATTAACAAACCTATCATCTCCCCTCCCTCCTAACTCTTCCAGAAATCCCTTCAATCCCTTATTTAATTCTCATCTGTTTCAATCATTAAATCCATAAATCATCATTTCACTTTTTTCTTCTATTAGCAAAAAGTCTATAAAAGGTTTCTGGATTTAAAAATTAATCGATCTTAAATTAAAAGCTTCAGAATATGAAGGAATAGATGGGTGTTAATATCTGATAACTTCTTTGCAAGATACGTTGTATTGCTTGAGTGTAAATTCTAACCTTAATTTGATTTTCTTTTTCTTTCCAATTTTAGTGCCAGTTTCACAAAAGCTAATGAATTCCTATTTTGTTCCTTTATTATTTTTTCAAAAGCTTGTGGTGAAAGCACAAGCTTGGCGGGCTTTAGAAAAGTATTCACGGACAGCACATTGTTGCTTTCTTTACTCCTCATATTACTCAAACAGCATTCCTTTCTAGCAGGACATTCTATATATAAAATTCCAGAAAAGCATTGTTATTTTGGATCATCTTACTTGTCATAACATTTATGCTCCACTAGAGTTTTTCTTTGATGAGCCTGTGGCAGTTGTTCTGTTGTCTTTCAGTTAACATATGGGCACATTCCTTTGTATACATACATAAATACATACAGACATAATAAACTTGATCTTAATCTCTGTTAACTGAAGCAGAAGTAATCCTTACCATCTACAGATTGACACTTTCCATCCACAACTGTAATGCAGAAGGATGATACTGTTTAGCAGATAGCAATTATCGTGGTATGAACCTTGTTGCCTTCTTCATACTGCAGTGTAACTGTTTTAGTTTTCCTTTTACTTGCCTGATGCCCTTTAGCCTTAACATAGTGTGATCAAATTCTAAATTATTAACATTGCAATTTATGTTGGAAACATGCTGTTCAAGAGCTCTTTCTGTTAAAAAGATATAACCTATACTTAATTTAATTAAAGTATTTCTTTCAAGTGTTTTTCTTTTAAGAACAATAATCTGTTGCTTACCAAGGAGTGCTGTGTTGTTTGATTAATTGCCTTTGGATTATCCTTCCAATTAAGAATAGTTTTCCTTACATCTTGGAGTGTGAAGGTTGAAGGAATTATCGTTTAAATGTTACTTTCCCTCTTCCCCAATTTGCACTTAATGAATTTGCTGGAGACCATGGCAAAAAGGAATAAAAATTACTCTGATGCTTGAGAAGGTTATTACTGAGATTTTGTGTTTGTCTGTCCTGAACGGGAAAGACTTGGTACATGGTATCCTGCTTAATCCTGATAAGAATCATCTGACAGAAGCCTTTTTATGTATCTGTCTGCTTAAGTATAGGCATATGATCTTGGGGATCCCACAACATTCTTGTTGCTTACATGCTCAACCATTGCTGTTAATAAATGAGTCTCGGTCTCTAGGTCAGTTGTAAGAAGAGTGGAAATGAAACATTTGATCTAATTTGGAATGTTCAGTAGATGCATTGAGAAACTATGAATTGCCCCAAGTCTCATAGATGACTTCCTCCAAAGTATTGATGATAGCATATCCCCAGTTTGAGATATCCTACCCTATTCTCTTAATTCTATTAGGTTATACTCAACTTGTATTTAGGCCTTGTTTTTGTCAGTTCCATGTTTCCATAGATGAAGTTGATATAATTTATATATCGTGGCTTCACAAGGGATGTTCCTTTTTGTTTTACTGAATATCTCTCCCAATATGGGAGCACTACTGGCAATGTTTGCTGGGACTCCTGGGAGCTGTGGTTCAACTACATTTGGAACACCATAGATCAGGCCATAGATCAGCCATAGATCAGGCAACCATAATATCCCCAAGTTTCAGTATTTTTCATTGCATGTGAAAGGGACAATGGCTTGTGATAGAACTGTGATAGAACATGGTCACTCATTCCTTAGTAATTTCCCACTTGGATTACTGCAGTGCACTATACATAGGCCCACCCTTGCATAACACTTAGAAGCTTCAACTGGTCCAGAATGCAGCAACGCACACTGTTTTGAGCACATTGCTGTTATGTGAGCTGCACTGACTCCCAGTTTGCTTCCAGGTGCAATTCAAGATGCTGGTTATCACATTTAAAACTCTACATGACACAGCACCAGGTTACTTGCAGGACCACCTCTCTCTGAGGGATTCTGTCCTTCCCACCAAATCCAATAGGGCAAGTATGCTCCAGGTTCCCTTCATCAAACAATATATCTGGTGGGACCTAGAAAACATGCCTGTCATGATGCCTGCCTATGGAACAGCCTCCCTCTTGAAATCCAGAGGGACTTCTGGAAGGCTGTGAAAACCTGACTGTTCTCCCAGGGATTGGGCCAAGATGCTAACTGAGCTACGTGTTATGTATGCATCTATTATATGGTGTCTTGCTTATGGTGTTATGATTATTTTAATTACGTTTCTATATTTTGTGGATAGAGGTTTTATTACATTTTTGTGGATTGTTGTTAGCCACCCAGGGTTATGTTTGTAAGGTGGATTGCCACATAAATCTCCTAAATAAATAAATATTCTTTGCATATAAAGAAGTTGTACATTCTAGCTATAGTATCTCCAGAATGAACAAAATAAATCAATTAACTGAAATCTTAGTCATTATTAGATAGTTTAGTGCTGGTAATTCTGATCTTGAAGTACCAGTGATCTGACTTTATAAGGCAGAAACTGAAATTCTGTGTTCCTGCAACCACTTTTTTACACATTTTTATGTGAGAATCTATTGTGTAGGTCTTAAAATTGATTCACCTATTTTCTTTTCTTTGTTACCTCTGTTACTTTGACTTCCATATGATGACATTTTCCAAGAACTCCAGAAAGTTACTTTCCTCTGTTAGTTGATGCAACATTGTTCTCTTATCTTTTGCACTTCAACCTGCTTCCTTCCATTATAGTTGAATATGAAGCAGAATAACTATAAAAATGCTTTCATAAAGCCTCTATATGATGCCAGAGGGAGAGGGAGGGAGGGAGGGAGAGAGAGAGAGAAATTCCACAATAATATTTTGAACACTATGGGCCTCTATTAGAAATTGTTTAAAAAGTATGCTGAGGATTTAATATACATGTTTTATAATCTAGATTAACTTTCCTTTTGCTCATTCTAAAACAGTTTTTAACAGTTTGTCATTAACAGTTTGTTAATGACCGAATGCATCCAAATTTAGCTGACTGAGATTCACGCCCCCCACCCCCCAAATTCTCCTGAATACCCACTTGGCTGTTCTTGTAGTGCCAAAGAGTTAAGTGAGGTTTTTAAAGTGAATAATTGCAAATTTTCTTCATTCTTCTGAGTCCTCTATATGTTAAAGTATGTGCAAGACAGTGAGTTAATAAAAAACCATATCTAACTGAAGAGTTTCTAAATGAATACCATATCACATTACATGATTAGATTGTGGTTGTAGTCTACTTAAGTTTTCTTCGGTATAACATTAGCAATATGTGATGCATTCTCAAATTGTTCTAATTTCTGCAAAATATTTGCAACTGGCAATGTTCTAGTGTCTATGTTGTTTTCTGTTTTAACCCGACAAAATAAATGACAGACAGATAGACAGATATCAACTTTTTACAGGCAGTCTCACCACTCTTCTTACCAGGTACTGCTTCTTTTAGGGTTCATATTAGGAACATATATTCTTCATTGCATTGAAAGGCTTTGAATTTAGCAAAAAGCAGCATTTGAGCTGTTGGAATACAAGAACAGCTGCAGTAGCAAAATGAGAAATGGTCCTAATATAGCAAGATTTTGCAGAATGCATCAAGTGAGAAAAGTCTTCCATAGAACATCCCTCTAGTGCTAAAACCAATAGAAATAGATTGGAATGACTTCTTGAATTCTTTATCATCTTAAATGCTTTGCTGTTTCCTACCCAAAGGAAGCTACTCATTCCTGAACTTAACTGTACTCTACCCAGACATTCCAGTTCTTAATACAAGAAATGGAATGAGCAATGATGAGGATGACAATGTGTTTGTAACTCTTGTGGTCTCCTAGTGAGCTCCCCAGTGAACACTAACTGCCTTTACTTTTCTTCCAGCTCGAGGCCTGGATCACATTGCTGAGAATATTCTGTCATATTTGGATGCCAAATCTTTGTGTTCCGTTGAGCTGGTGTGCAAGGAGTGGTACCGGGTGACATCTGATGGTATGCTGTGGAAGAAACTGATTGAGAGGATGGTCCGTACTGACTCATTGTGGAGGGGTTTGGCGGAGCGGAGAGGATGGTGAGAGCATCAAATATACATCTGCTCAGTAGAAGTAGATGCCAGTGATAGTCTGATCATTCATTTTATCTGAAAATTGGAGAATGCCCTTTAACTTCTGCCATATATTTCTTATTTTTTCTGTGACTATTCTCTGAGAATATATATTCCCTTTTGATTTCAGAAGTCATTCCAGAAGCCTCTGGCAGCAGGCACATCACCTTGATCAGGAGGCAGGGTCCAATAATTTAGCTGCTCACTTTAGGCAGTAGGTTTTCTTAGAAGATTACCAACATGAATATTTGTCAGGCCTCTCTTTCTTCTCTTACTCCCCCACCCCTCTCCAAAAATGCTCTTATTATGGTCACCGAGTAAAGGCAGGCAGTTAGGATTAATGTAGGATTCTGGTAAAACAAAAGCACTTCTTCACAAGCAACAGGGATTACCACCCTGTTGCCTTATAAGAGGTTCATCTTGGTGTCCCTTAACAATACTGATCTAGCATTGCAATGGTGGGATTTCAGCTGTCCCCAGCTGTGCTGCTTCCTTCTGATATAAGCGGTAATTTTAGTGCTTTTCTTTTCAGATGGCTCTGTCATCTCTGTGCCCATTATTTTCTAGTTATTGGTCCTAAGTTTCCTGGTGGTCATTCTCTCAGCTGCTGCTGCTGCTGCTGCTTCATTTTCTCTCCAAACCAGATCTCAAACATTTGGTGGGAAAACCTTTTCTCTTCACACAGAAATTTAATTGGCCCTTTATATCCACTTAAAATCCAGAAGCTGCAGGAATTTAAGGCATGCTTCTTCTGGATAGGGTTTCACTCCCCTTTAAGGATCAAGTTTGTATTCTGGATGTCTTTCTGGATCCAGCACTGAGAGTGGATGGCCACATTGGTAGCATGGAGAACCTTTTATCAGACTTGTCTAATGTCAGAGATGTACCATTCTGTCAAAACTCCTGAGAGCTCATCTTTTTTTTTTAACTGCACCTTTTTCTTCTCAACTAGCACTTTTGTCCAGAAATATTTCATCTGCTAGCCTAGAGGCAGAAAGGCAAAGAATGCACCACAGGATTTAACTGAGCCTATTACACTTTACAATTCTCAAATTATACCATTTCAAACCAGTGTAACAAATAGATGTAGCACCTTTTAGGGATTTGAGTGGTGGGATGTGTATATATTAAAATCAGTCAGGTATAGTATTCTTCCTTCCCATAACTAAGACTAGTCTGTGACACTTGCCTAAAGAGTAGTCAAAATCCAATAATTATATAATGAGTAAACAACTTTCTAGAAATCAGAAATAGATGTTATTTATGTTATGAATAGGATATCAGTTCTTTTTCTCAGCAGACCTTTGCATTTGGAGATATGTGTAATCTTTGCTCATAAAACCTGGAATACTGACCACTAAGCATTATCATCTGAAATTCAGATAGTTTACATCATTTGTCTCATATGCTGGACCAAGTCTGATGTTCTACTATTAACATTTTATTAGATGCTTCCCTCCTGGGATAACGCCCTTAGCACATAATTTTCTATTCATTGGGCCTCCATAGTTTTCTGTGAGAGATTTGGATATAAATATTTCATAAACAAGACAAAGTGATAGCTAAGGCATTTTAGCTTCTATTTATTTAAACAATAATAATAATGCCACAAATTTGCAAGTGCAAATTCTATTAAAAGCCTTGATACCATTAATATGTTGAAGTTCAATAGATTAGGAAAACAAATAATCCTTGTAAAATGTTCTTAGGTTTTCTAAAATGCAGCTCTGTATCTAATATTATTAGCAATTATACCCAGGTTGCTTTTTTACATGGTACTTTTAAAGGCAGACAGACAATCACCAGCATCTTCATCTTCAGAACTTAATATAGGCAAATGTGGTTTAGTTTAAGAAATAAATCAAATTCCATCTGTGGAGATCTTGATAGCATGTAGATAACACATCGAGCAGTGAAATGTATAAGCAATAACAGGTATCCTTTGGTTCTATCATCTTTAGGATAATATTAGAAATTTATTTCTTAAAGTTCAGTTCCCAGCATGAGAGAAAAAAATCATTATTTCTCTAGCCTTAGAAACTGGGTTATGAATTACTTAATAATATATACCTAAACTGTATCACTATCTGTCCTCTCTTTGATTCTCCTTAGGAGAAGAAATAACTATTAAGGCAAGAGGTATACTTGCTACTATATAACAAAGCAAATATTTTTAGGAGATTGCTGAGCTGTACACACACAACGAATGGAGGTTTGAAAAATGTGATGCTTTGCTAGAGAAATGCAGACAGCTTGAAATCTGATCAGGGTCAGTGCCCCTGTGTCACATATTATTTCATTCTGTTTAATTTCTCAGTAAATTGCCCCCCCCCCAAAGCTACCTACAAAGTCCACAGTTGCTGTTATATGATTTTTTTAAACCACATGTGTTTTTTCCCTTATTCTTTTTTTAATTTTTTTATCAGTGGTTAGTAGATTTAACAAAACTGATTCATTATAGCTGCAAAGGAATAATCAAGTAGCATATCTGCTGTAGTTTCCACTTCCCCGCATGAAAATGTAAAATAGTAATAAGCTGTCAAAAGCCCATGATGCAAAATACCATATATCCAATGTGATATGTAGAAACTATGTTGGTGATAAATCATTTTGTAACCTAGCTGAATGTTTTATTTACTAATATATTTTCAGGAAATTCCAGCATTTCTGTTTCCTAATGTTCTTCACAGCAGTAAAGGCCTTGTGATTCTACAAAATGTATTTTGGGAAATTGAGGATTAAAAGTTTTGAATGGTTGTTTTATCCAGATTCTTATGACTCCTGTAATTTTTTAGATAGTGTACCTTGCATGTTTCAGACTATCTCATGTATGAAGAGGCTTCTTAATACAGTTTCAAGGTGTATAGCAAGGGAGGGATACATAGGTATAAACTGGTCTGAGAATTATTACAAGACAGCAGTGAAAAGGAGAGCAGAGATTTAGGTTAGATGTCATACATCAGATGCTAGGATTGTACTCATGGATTTGTGCCCATCTCTGTTTTACAAGGACATAAACATGTCAGTTGTGGAGTTCTTTGTTTCTGCACAGTACTGGGTGGTCCCTTAATTTTAAAATGAGAATATTTTAAAAACGATACCACTGGAGAAATTTGATCCCATTGTTCTTTAAAACACCTACATTCCAAAACCAGATTAGTTTGAGGAAGAAGCCGTGCTGTTTACCAGTAGTTAGAAGAACCAGTAAAATGTATTTTTAATACTGTGAATTGACTGATAATTTTTACTATCAGGCTTAGTCTCAAAGCAATTGTACTGTAAAGAATATTCTGCTCACCAAATGAGATGTCATTCTCATTTTAGGATCTCTTACCTAAATGTCCCTATATAATAGAGGCAACCTAAGTAATTTTTAAAGCCAGTCTAAAATTGCAAAAGAGTGTTTCTCAGTGAGTTGCAGATGAAAAAAAAAAAGCATATTATTCCTCTCTAGCAGCAGATTACAAGACATAGGGGTTTTTTTGGGGGGGGGGGCTCTTTTTTTTGGCTCTTTTTCACATTTTTGAGGGTTTGAATATTTTCTTTAATGTTGTCTACTAAAATAGATGTGCACATTCTATTAGAAGCTTAATACATCCATTTTACTGCTTATTTGTAAAAAATAGGAAACATTTGTTGCCGTAGCATGAGATTTGGTTCCTCGGTTTCAGTGGTACAGTCTTGAGGCTGGTCTGAAAGGAAAGGGCTGAGATGTTATATGTGTCCTTCACCCACACATTGCATTTCACTGAATTTAACCTTTGGAAGAAACCATTTCACCAGTTTTCTTGAAAACAGAATCAGAAACTCTGTGGAAAGAAAGTTTTGAAACTTTCTCCTAAAGCATTTATGACATAAAACACTAGTTTTAACACTGAAACAAATTATTGCCCCCTGTTGTTCAATGACAGTTAGCAAAGATGTGTTCCTTATCAAAAAAGATGAAGTGACACCTGTAGGCATTTTTCCAGCAGTTTCTTTATTATTATTTTTTTCATTCATAATCATTTCATTCCCATAACATGAGAAAAATGTGCAACTTTGTTTAGATGCATTTTGACAGTGCTAAATTATACATGTGCTTAAGTAACTTTCAGTGAAATTGCTCCATTTCAAAAGGCATTATTAAAGGGGAGAATAAACCATCTCTCCTAATTTTTTTATAATGGATTTTCTCTTTACCAAGCAGTTGGAATGTTTGAGGTCTCTTAAGCATCCTTGTACAAAGTAACCTATACTAGACAACTAAAATTAATAATACTTCATTTCTTTGTTTCTTTAAGGGGACAATATATTTTTAAAAACAAACCACTTGATGGGATAATACCACCCAACTCATTCTACAGAGCACTTTATCCCAAAATTATACAAGATATAGAGGTAAGAGCCAGAGAAAACACATGAAGGAAAATAGTGGAGTGGGTTGGGGTGGGATGAAGTTGAACTCATTTGGAATGCTTCATATATGACTTTCCTACATCCAGCCAAATGTGATATTCTACAGCTTTTGCATAGAGTTAAAAAGGAATAAATAGTCTATACCTTTTTGCTAAAATCATATAACTACTTCAGATAAACATGCACTGATTAGCCTTTGAATCACTTATTCACTTACAGACTAGATTAATTTGTAATTGGTTTCTCTGTTCATTGCAGGGTGTTCAGATACTTTGGTGCAGAGATACACTGTCTGTGGCCCCTCAAAACCTTGGGTACAACTCCCAAAGCCTCTTTAAATGTTTCAAATTTGTATTTTTATTATGTCAGTATGGGAAATTATTAAAGACATGAGAGATAATCATAGTAATAGTATTATTAATTAATTTGCCCCAGCTTGGTCCACTTTTTGTAGTGGGGTCCCAACATACAACTCAAAGGCCAAGAAGAGCCCTCGTTCCAAACTCCTACTTAAGTATTAAGAAGTTAATTTAGAATTTGAGTGAAAATGAAAAATATAAACCAGACCAGCCTTATAATTTTGAATAAAATTACATAAATGCTATATATTTTAATCATTCTTCCATGCTTACTGTAAATAAAATGTGGAAAAAATAATAGAAACTGTCAAACTTATTACATTTATATCCTGCCTTTTTTAGTCTACAGCTATTGAGAAAAGACATGGATCTTAAAGGAACACAAAAGTCAATTTTCCATGCATACCCTACATTACTATATCCTGGATAGCTAATGCTTTTGATTTTTAGAAACAACAATGGAATCTTAGAAGGATTTAAAATATTGTGGGAAGCTGAAGGTTGGGAGAGGAAACAAGACTGTCCTTTTTTTCTCCCAGCACATTTGGGAGTATCTAATGATAAACGGGTTCAGCATTAGAGCTGCTTCTGTTGTCCCATGAGTGTAGCAGTGCAAAATTTCTATATTTGTTCCACACTTTAAAATTGTTTTTCCCTCTTCCCCAGACGATAGAATCAAACTGGCGGTGTGGAAGGCACAGCTTACAAAGAATCCACTGCAGGAGTGAAACTAGCAAAGGTGTTTATTGTTTACAGTATGATGATCAGAAGATAGTGAGTGGTCTACGAGACAATACTATCAAGGTGAGAGTTCCCCAGTGTGCAACAATGGAACACAAAATCTATTCTGCAAGAGAATGCCAACATAATAACGGAATGAAGCCATTCTTCAAAAGAATGTGAAATGTAACTTCATTTGGAAGAGGAAATGCGTGGGAAAAACTAGCTGCTTTTCCACACCCCACCTCAGCTGAGTTTGACTTAAAAATGTATTGATTTTCTTTTATCAGTTTCAAATAAGGAGGATACATCTGTAATATCAGCTTCATTTTCTTGTGCTATATTCATGGCTAACCATATTATTGGACCTTCAGTAATTAAAGTCTTTCTGTTCCCTAATGAGAAGAGTAAATACGATGTTCATATTAAAAACAGAGATATTAAGGATAGTTTATATTGCTCCAAAGTGCCTGTGGAATACAAAGTGCGTTGTGTGCTACTTAAAGAAGTTCTGTTTGCCTTAGTAAAGAAAATGCTGTGTTGTAGGAAACAGAAGAGACGATATAGCAGTACAGTCTGTTACTTTGTGATAAAATCTTAGTGTTCCCTTGTCTTCCTAGATCTGGGACAAAAATACCTTAGAATGCAAGAGGATTCTGACTGGACACACTGGGTCAGTCCTTTGTCTCCAGTATGATGAGCGAGTAATCATCACTGGATCATCAGATTCCACTGTCAGGTAGCTAACTATTCATTAAAAAATGTATTTGTTCTCTTTTTCTGACAAATATAGACCACCATGACAGCCTACACTGTGATTAGTTAGAGTGAATATTTTTAAAATAGCTTGTTAATATAGCCAGCTGCCAACAAACAGACAAAAGAGGTTAAAGGAATTATTAGTATTAGTATTTGCATTTCTATCCCATCTTTACTTAAGGCAGCTTACCTAGTATTTGCCTCCAAATTTATCCCCATGACAGCAGCCTCTTGAGGTACATTGGGCTGAGAGGGTGAGTGGTCCAAGTCATCCAGTGAACTCCATGGTCAAGTAGGGCCTTGAACCTGAGTCTCCCTAGTTCAACCCCAACATTTAACTACTTATTATATTGGTTCCACCAGCTCGGTGTCACTAAAAACTTTGGTGTGCAGAAAGATTGTAATTGATGCTTAAAAATGATCAGAATAGGTACATTGTGAATAAAACTTGGTTGGAGATGTGTTCTGTCTTCTGGACACTAATACAGAGAAAATGTTGTCCCCAGTAGTTCCTGACCTCCAAAAATAGAAGCACACCCAGTAGGCCTCCATAAAAGAACAGGCAGTCTGTAAAAAACCCAAATCTGAAGCCACTTGGAGCTTTAAGACAAGCATTATTGGTTATCATTAGAAAGCTGGTTCCCAGAGGAACTCTTGAAGTACTTGTGTAATATGATCTTACCTGTGAGCTCTACTTAATAACTCAATGGGTTAGGTTAATGTTTCCAAACATTGTACATAGGCATTCTCATTTATAATACATTGTGGTAATCTTACAGGTAGCCCTCAACTTACAACCATTCTTTCAGTGACCATTCAAAGTTATGACAGCGCTGAACAAATGGTAGTTATGACCGGTCCTCAGAGTTCCAGCCATCCCAGCATCCCCATGGTCACTTGATTGTGATCTGGGTGCTTGGCAACTGGCTTGCACTTATGACCAGTTGCAGCACCTCATGATCACCATTTGCGACCTTCCCCGCCAGCTTCCCCAGAAAGTCAGTGGGGAAGCTGGCAGGAAAGGTGACAAGTAGCTGTGGTAAGTCTCCCCCACCTGCGCACCCTCTCCTAGCCCCTCTGTACTCATGCCAAGCTGGCTATTCGTGTACCCCTGCGCACCCTCCCCAACTGTGGCTGCCCCTCCCGCACACCCTGCCCAAGCCTTGCTACTCACACCCTCGCACCCTCTCCCACCCGGCAACAGCCACTTACCTGCCTGCCTGGGACATGCAACTTCCTGCTGGCTTCCCCACTGACTTGGTTGTGGGAAGCCAGCAGGAAGTTGCCTCACCTAACAACAGTGGGATTTGGTTAATGATAGCTACAGGGACTGCAGGGATTATCATTACTAAGCGATACAGTTGTGCTTTACGACCACATTGCTTAGCGACAGAAATTCCAGTCCCAATTGCTGTCATAAGTCAAGGACTACCTGCACTTGGGTTTAATCAGAGCGTGGAATTGGCATGCATGGGTGGATCTAAGACAGTGATGGTGAACCTTTTGGGCTCAGTGTGTCAAAAATTAGGAAAATGCCTAACTTGACACTACTGGTGTGTCACACCCCCCCCCCAAACAAAAGAGAAACAATTCTTTACATATTCATTTACTTAAAAAAATTACAATCCAATCATGTGTGGTGCTATGTATTATATAAAGAAACATCAAATAATTACAAAAATGAAATACAAATAAAACAAAGTTTCTTTGGTAACTCAAACAGGGAGAATAGTTGTTGTCAGGTGCTGGTGAATGCTGGCGTGTCACCCAAAACATCATGGTGTGTCATAGGTTTGCCATCACTGATCTAAGATGTTTCATGTGTTTGTAAAAATAGTCATGTGTGCTTCATCTCACAATAGTGTTAGCCCCATGTTGTAGATGATGAGAGGCATGAGGGGGAGGAATATGGCTAAGAGAAGAGTTTTTTGCAACCTTCTAGTGAGTCCATGTCTAAAGCGAAGTTTGAATTGTGAGACTACTCAGCTTATGATTGTGAGTACTGTACAGTTCCTATGCTCAAATGGTGGTTGAATTTGCTCTTCAAGTCAAACGTCACTCTGAAACAGAAAAGACAGGCGGTATTAATAAAGGTGGAAAACAGTTGTCACATGCTTTTATTAAAATAAACTAGAAAATGAGAAGCTTAAATCCTAGGTTTCAGATTTAGCCATGCATATTTTCATTTATTTATTTATTTATAAATCAAATTTATATTGCCACCCCTTTCACTATACAAGTGACTCTAGGTGGCTCACTCATAAAAAGCATAAAAACAGTTAAAAACACAAAACAAAGTTAAAAGGACAACAAAGTTAAAAAAACAGCATCCTCAAGGCACTAAACACCCCCAGTGTTGGGAACTCCATTGGATCCCACGTTAGTCAGCAGAGCAAGGTCTTAACACTCTTCCAGAAGGCCAAAAGAGTGGGGGCCAATCTCACCTCGGGCGGCACAATATTCCACAGAGTGGAGTCAACAGCAGAAAAGGCTCTCCTCCTAGACCCTGCCAGCCAAAATTCTCTAGCCGATGGGGTCCACAGCGTGCCCTTCCTGCTGGACCAGGTGGGATAGGCTGAAGTAACCGGGACAAGGCAGTTCCTCAGATAACCTGGGCTCATGACATGAAGGGCTTTAAAGATAATAAGCAACACCTTGAATTGGACCCAGAAGCAAACTGGCACTCAGTGCAGCTCATGCAGCTGAGGTGTTATATGCACGACCCTAGGGGCGCCCAAAACTTCCTGTGCCTCCACATTCTGTGCCAGCTGCAGCTTCCAGTTACTTTTCAAGGGTACTCCCATGTAGAGCGTATTGCAGTAGTCCATGCGGGAGATGACCAGGGCATGAGTGACTGAGAGAAGGGCTTCCCAATCCAGGAAGGGGCGCAACTGGCACACAACACAAAGTTGAGCAAAGGCCCTCCTAGCCACAGCTGCCACCTGCTCTTTGAGTAGGAGTTGTGAGTCCAAGAGGACCCCCTAGACTATATGCTCTGGAAGAAGCTCTGGAAGAAACTTTTAGAGAAGCATTCGGACACTGCATAATTCCCACAAGCACAGAAATTCACCATCTATTCCAAAGATTGGAGTTCTTGGAACACTATATATCAAACCATTTAGTTAAGAAATGTTTTTATTATATATTTTTAAAATGGATATAAGAATGTCCTGTTTTACAAAATTACTCAGAGGAAGATTGTCCTTTTATTGGTACAGGGTTTTTTTCATCTCACATGTGCTACTTAAACCATTCCTCTCAAAGTAAGCTTATAGCCTGACATTTATCACATTTTTCAAGAGATTTGTGATGCTTCATGTAATGATAGGAAGCTTATAATTACTATAGGAAGCTCATTATCTTCTTTTTTCCATCTTCTCTTTTGTCATGAATTCCAGAGTGTGGGATGTAAATACGGGTGAGATGCTCAACACACTGATCCATCATTGTGAAGCGGTACTGCACCTGCGCTTTAATAATGGCATGATGGTAACATGTTCTAAAGATCGTTCCATTGCTGTTTGGGACATGGCCTCCCCAACAGACATTACTCTGCGAAGGGTTCTGGTTGGACACAGAGCAGCCGTCAACGTGGTAGACTTTGATGACAAATACATTGTGTCAGCATCAGGGGATAGAACTATAAAGGTGCAAACCTTGAAATCAGTATGATTTTGAATATGTATTTATTTATTATATTTTTTTCATTAATATTCTACCTTTAAGGAATATAGTGAATAGGTAAGACTTGGAAGAATGTGTAACTGTCCTAAAGTCACTCCATAAATTAAGTCATAATTTGATACAGGGTGTCCTTAATCCTAATCCAGCACTCTAACCATTTCATCACTCTGATTCTATTAACAATATAAGGCTTTCTCATACAAATACCTGTTGTATATATAATATTTCCAAAATAATCGTTTTTCTTTTTGTGTCTTTTACAGGTATGGAACACGAGTACCTGTGAGTTCGTGCGTACCTTAAATGGCCACAAGCGAGGCATTGCATGCCTACAGTATAGAGATAGATTAGTTGTCAGTGGTTCATCTGATAATACAATTAGGTATGAAGTATAAGATTAGCATTGACTAGTGCTGCCTCTCTTTGGGTCAAGGCAGACAGACATGCAGATAGCAGTGGTATATCTAAATAACAACTTTTGCCAACAGAAAGCTACTTTGAAATAAAGCTTCTGTGTGTGTGCATGCTGGATCCTTTCTATAGTCATCATTTCTTATTTTAGAGGAATATGGAAGCGTTAGGTGACTGCTGCACATATTTGTTTATAATAAGTTGTTTGGAATATATGTATTCTCTTTCTGTTTGTCTGGTACATTTGCTACATTGGAGATTGCATTTAATTATTTAGTGCTATGTATGAATCAGACTTTTATGTCATTCATTTTTTATTTTTTTATTTTTGGCTTAGTTGATGTGCAAACCCATCCCAAAAGGGGAAAAACCCATTGTTTACAAGCCATAGTGGTTTGGTCACACTAATCCAAATTAAGCATGTGAAATATTTTGACCATAACAACATTAGAATTACAAGAAGTAAAAGTTAAAATCTTCTGTGATTGCCTCATAATGCAAAACTGCAAAATAAACAATGAACAAACTTAATCAAATAATTTATGATACATAGCTTTGAATTATATTTATGTTTCTAAAAAAATAGTTTTGTAGGTGCAACTGCTATTTAGATTGCTTTGTATTCTGTGGGACTTAAAAGCCAACATAAAGATGGACTACTATCTCCAAATGTCATGTGTGAACGAGTTTGTGTGGGCTGTTTTGAAAATTGCTTTCCTTCACAGTTGGTTTAACTACTTAAAAAGTTGGATTTGCACTAAGAGGTTTTTAATACTGTTCTTAAACCGAACTGATACTTATCAACTTATTTTTTCCCCATTTTGGGCCCCTTTTAAAACAGGTGGCCTGGACTCAGGGAGTCCGCTTGCTCTGCCTTCACTGGAAATAATCCAAGCATTAGTACAAAGAGTGCATTTTTGAAATGTTGTTCAGATGATGACGATTGGTTGGGATTTGACAGGAAGGCAAATGATAGGCAAAATCTACTGCTTGGGAAGTGATTGTGAATAAGGAAGTAAATAAGTAGGAAGCAACGTCGTCTTATATAATCCACTTTACAGTACTAATTTAGTAAAAACTAAAGTTATCTTAGTTTTTTAAAAGTGAACTGTCTCTCTACAGGCGCAGGTTTTTCCCCAGCCCAATCTTTCTTTTGATGCAAATAGTGGTAGTCTTATTGGAAAATGTTCTTCCCTTTAGGTGTTCTTCTTTCCACCAATGACAGTATCCCAATCCTTGTTACGTTTCTTAGACAAAAGTGCCTTCGTGTGTTGGCATAGAGTTTCTACACCAGCCATGAATAACATGATTTCAAGCTTGCTTTGAGTTGATGCTTAAGGTCAATTAAAAAAATTGCTACTAGCAGTCTAAAGCTGTAAACTTCATTAAGTTTATAAACATTGTTAAGGTAACTCTTTTTATTAGGTCAACAGGGCTCAATCCAATTAGGGTATCAATTCTTTTCCTACTGTGTGTAATTCTATGGAATTAAGGTCAGAGAGCTGGTTTGATATAGATTTGTTTGATGCTATGATCTTGGAAGTGTAGGAGTAGATTTTGCCTTATTTTTATTTAGGAAAAAGAATCAAACAGGATAAACCTAAAAGTATAATATTTGGAAAACACAAACACCAGTAGTAACCCCACCAAGAAACAGTTAAACATTGTGGAGCTTTGAAAAGCAACCAGGGGTACCACATACAGTAAAATAAACTAATATAAATGTCAATATGGTAATAAATTTAAAGAGGAATACAATTATTTTTCTGCTTACATGGAATAAAAATCTTGTGCTGGAATTTTGCTGCAGTTGGCAGTTGTATCTCAGCAGAATTCAGGTTGAGTGCATAGTTGACCTATATGCTTCTTAAAATTAATATTCAAACATTTGTTTGCAGAGTGTTTCTCCCATCCCTCTCTTGTCTTTTGAATGTGGATTGTAAACTTTTTGAGTATAATTTCAGTATTTTGTATTACCACCTCACTCTTGATTATGTGTACTGTAGGGCTTTTAACAGAATCTACACTGAATTCTCAAAAGCAGAATGAAATTTAATTCTCTAGAATTCAGTGACCATGGCCAAATGTGAGGAATGAATGGCTAGACACTGTTACTTAATGCTGCAGTTCCTGTTCAGAGTTAGCTAGAATGAGCAGGGCAATGGGCCAAGCATGAGCTACTAATAAAATCATAATCACTCAGCTAAAATTTATGTCACTACACTAAATTTGGCTAGCGTCACAAACTATCTTTACAGTGTTTTCTTTGGAATAGTTGAAGTGGATATGATAACTGTTTATCATATCCATTTCAACTTCTTATATGCATTTTTGGCAAGAATGACCCTACATTCAGAAAAATTACTTTGATCACTTTTCCACAGCATTAAAACCTATTTTATAGGGAGAGAGAATATTAAAGTAAAAAGAAGACTCTGCCATAGAGTCAGCTGATAAAACTGTGAATTCCATCTGCTTGAAAAATCTCCTGAATACCTCTCTACTTATCTAGGTTTCCTCTATTCATCCTTTTTCCTTCTTCACATTCCCACAAATACATTGAAATAAAAAAGTCCTCAGCACAAACCTAAAAGCACTTTGATTGCTGCATTTCAGAGGACTTTCAGAGAGTAGAAATGAAGTAAAAGTGAACTATCTTTCAGAAAGAGACACTTTTAGATCATTCAGTTATATAGCCATTTGCTCTGTGGATCATAAAATGTGTAACAACTGTCTTTTTATCCATAGGTCATAAAGTGCATAATAACACCTGCTCCCCTAGGGCAACAGTCCTACAGACTTGAATTACAAATCCTTAAATTCAGGATTCTCTTTTAAGTAACTGGTTTGCACTATCTAATTATAGATTTTGTTATGCAAGATTCATATAAGTAATAAGTCAACTTTTAGTTGTATTATAATGGATACTGAACTATAAGCATTAGGTGCACTATACTCAGATTAATAATAACTATAGCTGAAGAATGATCACTTTAATATGAGTCTGCCATTGCAAATATGTTCCTTTCTTTCAATTTCACTTATAAATTAATAGCTGCATTAGCAGACACTTGTGAAGAAGTTCAAAAAATGATCATCACATGCATTGCAATTTGATAGTAGCCTAAAAGTTTACCAAGGTTGATAATAGCATGTTTCATCCAAGAACAGACATTTTAGATGTAACTGTAGAGGGATGCTCCCATCTCAGTCTCTTTCCAATAACAAACTCAGTTTCCAGCAAAAATATACTATTATCTAATATGAAAATTTTATCTCAAGTTCACATGGGCCACTATTGCCAATTTATCTGGATTCAATTATGTATTGTCCCTCATTTAATCATAATAGCAAGTCAAATAGTGACTTAAGGTCATCTCAGCTATTCCTGAAATTGTTGGAAATGAAAGAAGTCAGCTTTTGCATTGAACATTGATATTTTCTGGATACAAAATAAGAATTTAGATATATTTCAAGTTCTCCCACTTCAGTTTTTATTAAGCAGGTTCAGTTTGCAATTTGTAATTCAGTTATAGAGTTTTAAAACATATGATGATTATTTCTCTTGTGTTCCGGCAGATTATGGGACATTGAGTGTGGGGCCTGTTTGCGGGTCTTGGAAGGCCATGAAGAACTGGTGAGATGCATTCGTTTTGATAGCAAGAGGATAGTCAGTGGAGCCTATGATGGGTAAGAACTTAATGATGAGATATATCTCATGAATATCTTATTCATTTATCCTAAACTGACTTAAATCCTGAAAACTAGAAATTTAGATATACCTTATTCTGACAAATCAAACCACTTCATCAAAAAATAATCTGCCTGCACTGTGGACTGCAAAAAAAGAAAACAATTTGATCCATTCAGCTAGTAGATTAAAAAAATGGGAAGAAATCATATTACAGGTTTTGTACAACTGTTTGCTATAATAACATAACTTTGCTATTTATCAACTTTTTATAGTATTCTCATTGGCATCTTATTGAAACCAACAAAAGAAGGGGGTAGTGTTTATATATAATTGTTGGAATATTCAAAATACCTAATTTCCATTATTGTTATTTTTATTTGCACAGTATCTCTTGTTTTGTATCTTCCTACTTATCTTACCTTTTGTACCCATTAAGCAGTTGCTTTCAAAACTGCTTGTAAAATGCTGATTCAACTTTATTGCAGAATCTCAGCCCAGAATCAGCTTTTCATTGTGATAGGCTGATTAACTTGCCTTTCTGCTACAAGCTGTCTTTCAAAATAATAGTTTCTTAACTTCTACTGCTTTACAACTATGCTTCACAATTTCCTTTTTCTGAGACCAGCTGTTAAACTTAAATCCATTGGTGGGGATCAGTCGTAATTCACATGCAGCTTTCATATACCCTTTTTGATCAGTATTGAAAGATGAGAAGATTCCTCTTTCTAGAGCATCATATTTACTATTGGAACAGAGAAAGAGAAGGTTCTGCTGAGGAGTCTGCTACAATATACAGCAAAATATTATATAGGTTATTTGGAAGAAATTAGCCTGGGCAGGATATGTCAAAGAGGCTGCATGCAAATTTATATGTAAGAATTATTATCTAAACAAAATCAGAAAGCTACTACAGAAAGCCAACAAAGAGGCTGGAACATAGCTATAAAGTGCCACAGAAAACATGCACTTTTAAAATCTACAAGATTCTCATCAGTACTAACCAGAAATGCTGACATTCCAGATGTGCTATGCAATAGCATAGTTAATTCTTGAGCTTGCAAAAACCTTGGAGGTGCATTATTTTCAACTTTATTTTTGTCCCTTCTTTCTTGAATAGAAGTGGTTATTGCCTGTTAATTTTGAAATCACGATCTTTATATCCTAGTTACACATTATATATATGGATAGGAAAATCATGATAATAGGTGCTGCAGATTGTTCTATAATCCTGCCCTGAGGGTTGAGCTACTCTCCATCACCACTACTGTCACCAAGTTGGGCACACCTTTTGAAGAATGACATTCTGGAGTCTGGAGCTTGCTTTTCCCATTTAAATCCTGATTATGCAGGTTTCTATGCCACAAATACGGCTATTTGAATATAGGAGCCCTTCTGTTTCATAGATTATACAGAAAATGGTAACGGTGGAGGTGAAAGGAACTGTTTGATGTTCTGAGAAAGGTTAAAGATGCAAATTTGCTATAATTTCCATTTTCATGTGAGTAAGGAATGAATCAGAATAATCAAAAGTCAATGTTTTCTCAGTGTCCCAATATTCATATTTCACTATATTATAGTATCTCTTAATTATTTCTTGTACCTGTAAGACCAGCTAGCTTAAATCAGAAATTCCATATTATTATATTTCCCTAGCCAGATGAATTAACACATTCCTTCTGTTCTGGCCCTCTTTATTTTTGAGCAAGAAAAAGGACACAGACTGGGTCTTAGTAAGGAAGCTGCTAACTATTTTCTCATATTTAGAAGTTGTCTTTGTTATTCTAATGAACTGAGTCAGTGACTTGGTGAGAATGATCAAATGAGGATCATGGCTAAGTAGCTATCAAACAAATAGGTTTGGTTTGACACATTTTGTTTGTTAAATTTACATCCCCTGCCTTTTCTCCAGGAGTTCAAGGTAGCAGGCATAGCACTCCCTCCTCCAATTTTCCCCATAAGAAAACCCTGTGAGATAGGTTGGACTGGCCCAAAGCTGTCCAGTGAATTTCCAGGGCTCAGAGTGGGCTTGAACATGGGTCCTAGTCTGACATTTCAGCCACGTGGCTCTCCACAGATATGCTTGATTATGTTTCCTTCCACTAACTTTTCATGATTGGCTTGGTTGTTACTAAAGTTGCTTCCAGTTGGGTTTTTTAATGTCAGTATGCATGGTTCATTATAGGAATTTCATGGAGCAGCTACACAGCATAATTATTCTTTGGTCATTAGGCTAAGGTTTAGCGCCCTTTAATCTTTTTCTTCTAACAGCATAGTAAGTCATGTAGGCAGAAAGGAGACTTAGAGTAGAAATGCAGAGTTCTAAAGAAATGGATACTTCATGTGCTTCTCTCTTGTAGATTGGGATATTGTTTTAACTGAGTTATCTATTTTTTTTTTCCCAAGGAAGATGATTAATCATTAAATTGACTTCAGTTGGTTGGGGGGGTGGGCAGTTAATTTTAAGTTATACTTGCTTTTTGAGAAAACTCTGTCTATTGTTTTTCCTTTCATCAGAAAAATTAAAGTCTGGGATCTGCTGGCTGCACTCGATCCCCGTGCCCCTGCTGGAACCCTCTGCCTGCGCACTCTTGTGGTAAGAGCTTTCAACTGAGTGCATTCTAGTATTAAGGCATAATGGAATCTCCTCTAGTTTGGTGAATAACAGGAAAGAGAAGTTAATAGGTAATGTAATGCTCCATAGCATACTGAACTACACTCCTATAGTGTCTTGGCGAGGTTGGCTGAAGTAACTAGACATTCTAGTTGCTATATCCCTTCAATGTGATATGCCATTTCTCAGTCACTTCACTAAATCCAGATTAATTAGAGCTTGGATCTAAAGACAAGTTTTAAAAGTATTTGGAGTGAAATTTGGCTCCTCCACAAAAAAGACAGCATCTGTTTTGATTAAGTTTTTAATAGATGAGGCATATATAAAGTAACAGCAGCCCTAATGTTAGAATTCATCACTGCACAAAGTGGAAAAGATACAGAATATGAAGATAAAATAGTGGTATCAGACCATAGTCTAAGACTTATATACAGTAAAGATAAATATATATTTGTAGTTCTTACATGTCCAATTCTGGACTGAAGTTAGGGATTAGCAGAGGAAAAGCACTATTGTACAATCTAAGGCCTAATTACAAAAGGGGTTATTCATAACCAGGCAGGCAAAAAGAATAGTCCTATTCAAAGTTTTAGAAGCAAAACAGTGAAATTTGAAAGAGAGTGAAATTTAGAGTCCAGAATGAAGCGCCTGTAAATGAGGGAATTCCCACAGTCAAGTTGCAAGAGTAGCCAATCACAGAAGCAATAGTTGCTTCCAGTAATGCAGTGCTCCCACATAGAGAGCTTTATACTGAAGACTGTAACTATTCTTCCTTACTCAGCTGGTGTTCATCAAACCTGATTTGGCTGCAACGCCGTCCACTTCCACCAAGCTAGTATAAAAGACTCTTTTATAACATAGTTATTTTCTGCTTTTTGATATTCAATTCAATGCCATGCATCTAGGCTGAGTGGCTGTATAGTCTAGATCAGGTCCTGGACAGATGGTTGCAGGCTAGCTGGGAGTTATTCTAGTCTAGGTCCTGTGCTTAGGTTTGGCTCATTTGTTTTAGAGGACATGGTGAGATCAACTGACCCATCATCCTCTTCTAAAGTTTCTTCCTCTGATGAGACTATTATATATCCATTGTTGTAAACAGCTTTATCAGAAGTCAAATTTCATAGAATACACCAAATCAATGGCTTCTTCCCAATATCCCTAAATAGATTTTCATCATCTATGAAGGCGAGTGAAAAAAAGAACCATTTTGTTTTGCCTTCTAATACAGAGGATTAAATGTTGGAAGCAGAGTAGAATTCATTAAGCATTAATGAGGTGCTAGGGGAGTCAGTATCCATTACCCTTGAGTGATTATGTTCACACTTCAGCTGAGACTGAATTGTGAATCCTGCTGCTCATGGCTAAGCCGCTAAGGTGAACAAACCCTAAGATTTCATTGCTTCATTAAAGTTGTCTGCTACTTTTATCCAAGGAAGGATGGGCAGAAACATTTAAGTTTTAGATGTTTACACAATTTGGGGAAATGTCCTAGTTGTTATTCTGCTGTCTTCTGTATCTGAAATTCTGTATCTGAAATTAAACCTGTTAAACAAGAGAAGATGGTAGCTTGGTTTGGATAGTGCATGTGAAAAAAAAGAGTGGCTGGTGGGATCATGCAGGAACAATAGAGTGCAGAAACAGAATAACAATATACTCTCAATACACTAAACATTATGGGTATATGCAAAATGGAAATATGTTCTGTTGTCCAATGAACAAAGTATTTGTTTCTGTTTACTTGTTCAATTTTTAGGCATTAAGAGAAAAGTCCATATAAAAATGTGCATTGCATAAGAATATAACAAATGCTTTCCTGGATGAGACCAACGAAAGGGGCCAGGATTTTAGCAACAGCAAAAGTTTACACAGTTATTCAGTGTGTTTCCAGTTCTTTCTCATGTATTCAGCTCTTAATGTTTTGAATATTTCAACATTTTTAGCAGAAAATGAATTGCTAAACAAGAGAAGATGGTAACTTGGTTTGGATAGTGCATGTGAAAAACAGAGTGGCTAGTGGGATCAAGCAGGAACAATAGAATGCAGAAAGAGAATAGCAATATACTCTCAATACCCTAAACATTATGAATATATGCAAAATGGAAATATGTTCTGTTACATTTTGTGAAATTGTTTTGAGTTGGCTGTGGTTCAAAGAAAGAAAACTTGAACCAGCTCAAGAGTTCTGTGGTTTGTTAAAACAAATATTGATACATTTTGAGTGTTTCAGTCAGAGGAAACAAGCCTCTTGCTCTCTTAATTTCATCTAGGGTCACCAGAACAGATAGGATATAGTAATTCATGCTGGGTGCTATCAGCAAACTAGTTTGCAGAAAGATTGGCAAAGGGAAAAAATTAAACATTTCTGAAAACTTTCATTATGAAAGCAATTTACCTTTTCCATATGCTGCCTTATGCCTTCCCATGTACTACTTTTTTTGCCCTTGGTATATAATAATTGAAAGAAATGTAAGGAAAGTTTATAAGGGTAGATCAGTGTTTTTACTTAAAATAAAGAAGAAGAAAAGGAGTATAGAGACCTTAACCTTTCATATACCCTTTTCAAATCAGTTACAACCTCCAGGGCAAGAGGACATCCTGAAGAAAAGGAATTCCAGTCAATCCATTGACACAAATGGGATTGCATTCAAAAATGTTTTAAGATAAACCTCGTCTTAATCTAAATTGTCATCTAAACCTACATCTGCTACTGGCTGGCTGCCAAAAACAAACAAAAAGAAATTACAGTTTCTGCCTGGTGGAATGAGAACATAAGTAAAGCAAAGAAGTGTTGCTGCCCAGGAGAGAGGTCACACCCTGGGAAATTAAAAAAAAAAACCAACCAATTCTCCCTAACACACTGCCGTCATTTACATTGTAACAGAACAAAAAGAGTAGTCATGCATACAACCTTGCTCAGCAAAACAACTCTTTTTACAAAGTGCTAAAGACACAGCAGAATTGCAACAAACAGGTCAAACCACCAAGTGCAAACATCCTTTGCAGCGCAGTGCACCACCGACTGCATTAGCACTGCAGAAGAGCAGGCGCAGTGTGCTTAGCAGGCCATGCAGCATAGAGTGGTAACATTTTTAACTACATTCTGAAGTTTCTACAAACAAAAGGCCACAATGGAATGAATTTTCAAATGCACTCATACTCAAAAACTCCAAAAGAACTAATGTGCAAGTAGCTGAGCACACCATCCGCATAAAACTTTGGGAGGGGGAAGACAACCACATTAATGGCTTGATGAATTTAAAAGAAGGTGTGTGTTCTGTACAAGCTCTTTTCTCTTGCTGTCTGCAGAGTGTTCAAAATGTTTTTAAAAATTAGGATTAACTGCTTATATAAATGCATCCTGAATCTCAGGAACCAAGAGTATGCACAGAATGTGCATGTGCTTAAGCCGAGCAGGTCAATCATACTAATTTTGTACTTTTTGCATTTACAGTTGATAATATCACTCTGCTGAGTAAGATGTGTGTGAAAAGCACACCCACACAAAGGGACAAACACACACATTTGGTGTTACTTCTTCACTTTCCTTTTGAAGGCCTACACGTCAATCTACTCACATGAAGACCAGTTTCCCCATAAGATTCTTTATAAAAAAAAACAGCTCTAGCTCACCTTCCAGGCATCAGACAGTGGCGGGATGGGAAGAGTGTCATAGGTTCAGGGGTTGGGATAGCCCTCTTTTTCTTTCATCTGGTCTGTACAATCACCAGAGCTTTATATACATATGTTATGAGTACATGTGGCCTTAGAGTCAGTGCACCCTCTTTGATTGGGCAAGGAACTGGGTAACATGATCCAGGGAGTTATTCTAGATTTTTTCTTCCAATAAGTGAATGATTGGCATCTTAGGAAGAACATCCACCACCTCCATTGGTAATATCTGGACAATGGGTGATGGGCACTGCCCATCTGGACAGTGAGGTAAGGGTCTGGGGCTCATTCCCCTCCAGTGGCAAGTTGCTCCACCAAGTCAGCATCCAGATGTGAGGAATGACAAGCCAGTAGACATCACCTTCCTTTTCTCTGGCAGTGTACCAAGCGCACTGCCCCAAGTTGAGGTTGATATGCTTGGACCTGCCAAGGAAAACCCCATACCAGAAATGAGGCCTTAGGGGCAGTGGCTGCTGCTGCTGCTGCTGCTGCTGCTGCTGCTGCTGCTGCTGCTGGTATCATATCTACTGGATGGTCCACTACCTCCCAGCTGAAGTCTAGTCCGCTCTCCACTATTTTCCTTTTCACTCTTTGGTCACAGAGACTAGAAAGCACAAATGCTTACTCAGAACTGAAGGGCTTCAGCAACTGCATAGCACTGGGGTGAAGTTTGGTTGCCAAAGCTCTTACAGTACTTGGAGTCCATCTTCTTCCTGGAGGATTTTTATAGAAAAAATCAAGAGATCTGACACGATGTGAATGCTTCTAGTGCAGAAACTGCTTTAGCCATGAGTCCCCACACCCAGGACTCACTATCAGATACTTTGTCACGTCATATACAGCCACCTGCTGCTCAAGCAGCCACTTGGACAGCAGCTAAGCAAAGTTCCACTGGATGGAACTCTAAATTAACCCATTATGAAGCAGCACCGTGCTTTGCTTAGATCCTACTCTGTGGGAGATGCGGTTGATATAGGAATAGACAATTCACAATTCCCATCCCTTCTTTGTGTTGAGGAAGAGGCAAGAAGCACACTTAACTACCTCAGCTAGACTTACAGTAGTCCCAGTGTTTCCTACATCAGTGATACAGGGCAGCCTCTACCTCCCTACTAAATATAGTGTATGTGAAGGGATCTGGTCCAGGATGACTAGATGGAGGAGGCATCGAAATCCTCCATTGTCTACCATGCTAACACACCGATAATCCACTGTCATCTGTGTGGTAGCATGTGCCACATCTAATACCTTTGGGCCACCCTCCTACTTGACCCTAGATTGTTGCTTCAACAGTTGTGCCAGCATCATCTTGTGATTGAGAGCAGGTGCATTGTCACTGGTCAGTTACATGGTAGCCTGGAACTACCACAGAGATGGAAGGATACCACCTAGCTGCCTATGTGTCCCCATGGCTGAAATATGCTTCTTGTCCATCACCTTTGCTGATTAATGCTTTGGAGTGGTTGCAGACAAAATAGCTTGCAGTACTCCCTTATGACCTGCAGCATTCCTGTTTTGGTGGTATAGACAGTCTGTCAGCATCTATGGATCACCAAAACAACTATGTGCTGTGGAGTCAGATTCAGCTATATTTTGTTCCATACTTGAACCAGAATAGCCTGTTTCGTGCTTGAACCAAAATACATGAAATATGTGGTTTGTTTTGTATCTGAACTAGCCATTTTGGGATTCAGATAGTCCATATAGAAATTGTTTTGCACATGCCTGGTATACAGGACCCTCCTGGATTGCAATGGGTTCAGATTGCCAATATATTTTTAGCTTTCTCCTTAGTTATCCATGCCTTGAAAATGTGTTCTGTAAAATAATAAAAACTGATTCAATGATATCTCAAGATACTAGTAAATGTCAAAGTAAGCAGATAAGTACTGTGTTATGTAGTCATTATTAGGGCTATGCACATTTTGAAAATGATTTGGAAGAATTCCTTTGGACCGCACATGAATGCAACACCTCTCTGCTGTTCATTTAAAACGGACCAGTTTGATTCAGGCTTCAGCAAGAGCCTGGAAAAAAGGTTCTGTTGCTTTAAGGAAGCTATTATTTAAATTTCATGCTAATCTTGAGTTTGGGGTCATGCAAGATCTGAAATTTTCTTACAAATTATTTTTAAGGCCTGCACAGTCCTAAAAGTCCTGACAACCATGCTGCTGGTTTCAGAATTTTCAGATGCACTGAAGTGTTGCCGATGGAAGTAATCAGTTTATGAACCAACTTTTGGGTCATCTATTAACAATAGCCAAACTATTTTTCAAAGACGTTTTTGCTTTAGGAGTACCTTCAGGAAAGTGTGACTTTGGATTGTCTTTCCTCTGTCTAGGAACATTCTGGCAGAGTTTTTCGACTCCAGTTTGATGAATTTCAAATTGTCAGCAGCTCACATGATGATACTATCCTTATCTGGGACTTCCTGAATGATCCAGCTACACAAGCAGAATCTAACCGCTCCCCATCCAGAACATATACTTACATATCCAGATAAATGGCACTATACTCTAGATCACACTTGGACAGGTAAAAACAAAAGAATTCTGAGAGGCATCAGATAGGCTGGGTAACGGGGAGGCAAGTGGTATAAATGGGTGTATAGCGTCTTAAGGATTTAATTCCTGAAATGAGAATATTCCTCAGCACCCCAAAGAAGACTATGGTCATCCTATTACCACTTTTTACAACCAGCCATCCTATTTCTCACTGAAATTTTCTGTCTGAGAAAATCTAACCAGATGGTTAATAAACGGATAATGCACTATCCTTGTGTGTCATCATAACCCTTTTCATAGCAGAAGTTCTCAGCTGGAATTTATAAAGGGAGAGGGGGAGGGGATGTGCCTCAAATCAAGAACCTAAGAGTATTAAAAGAAGATAACATAGAGATTGGGCACTGCTGTTGTACAGATTATTGGGATTGGACACTGTTGTTCAGTACACTGAAATCTGTGTACAGTGTATATGTGATTCTTCACTGTGATCTCTGATTTCCACAAATGTACCAACTCAGGATTTTAGAGGGAATTCTGATCACCTTTAACATATCTACCTCTTATTTCCATCCATCCTCTTTCAACCACTATAGCAATAACAAAATAGGCAGTTCCTACTTCATCTTAAATATACTTTAATCTTATATGAATGACCATTTGTGCATGAAATTGTGCCATCGCTTCCAGGGCATGCCCACAGAAACTTCTCTTCCCACTTAAAGGCATCCCTGCGAGACCAAGCTGTTGCCACACTTGATTCAACAGAGACTATGCTGTTCATAGCCTCTCTGGGCTGCTCACTTTGCAGTTACTGTGTCACTGCTAAACCTTGCAAGCAGGCCACAGATCTAGGCTCATCAATTATTGCATTGATTAATGTCAGTGTATATAGCCTCGTTGATATCAGTCAGTCAGCTAATATCAAGAGATGTCTCTCAATCCAATTTCTAAAACGTACCTTTTTAAGCAGCTCTGAGGGTCAAAAAGAGGAAGACAAGATGCATCATTCATAGTGATCCTTCCTATGACCTTGGATCTAATCTGACAACCAAGGTATCTTTGACAGTAAGAGCCCCTCCAACACTTTTCTGTGCTTGTCTAGAACACAAGGTCTGTGATAGAGTCTACCAGAAAGAAGGACAAGGTGTAAGTCTTCCACCTGTCTTAGCTCTCAATCATGCCACTGTAGCCATTCTGCAATTCAGAGGCATGTTTCACCATGCTTTCTTGGTTCAAAGTGATCAGGCTTGACTGCATGCTATTATAATACAGATCCCAAACACTTAGAGTCTTCATACCTCATGCTGTCAGGAATATTTTGATTAGTACCCCCATTATGTCTGGCTTTCAATTCTATAGTTACCTAAAATTGTACTCACTTTCTGATCCATGGTGTGTGGGTAACCCAAGAACAGAAATTCATATGTCAACCTTCTATAGTTCCTGGTTTTGAGACCTTTTGAGACTATCCACAGATATCATCTGATATAATCAGTGCCATATGTCTGAGCAATGAGATGAACCTGCAATTGCAGGTCCTGAGAGATGGAAATAAAATCAGACCCTCAACTGACCTGCACCTGTTATCTGGAAGAAATGCAATATTCCAGGCGGGGGCTGATGATCTGAAGGATTTAAAGCAACAAATAAAAACTTTTCTAAGTTGACAAGAAGTTGACATTGGACGATAGGTCAAGCACATAATCTACACACTTAAAAGATGATGCCACTATGTGTCAAAAACCACAAAAAATAATCCAAATAAGGATAACCTCTTATTCCACAGAACCTCAAATGAGCTATTATGACAGCTGTAGCTTTGGAGAACCCATGTGGGCAATAGCTAACCCAAGGAAAGCATATGGAATGTATAAGCTTGTGTCCTCACTTTAAAACCCAGAAAATGATGTAATATGGAATAGGCATCCTTTAAATCCATTGGTGAAGACACTGCCCTTTTCCAAGAAGGGGAAGGATGGATGTGAGAAATCATACAGAATTTTTGGATTGTTAGGAAATAATTCACACTCCAAAGATCAAGAATGATAAAAGCACACCATTTTCTCTCAGTATTGTAACATATCACAAAACTCATATTGCAGTTAAAGTGTGGAAGCCTTCCAATGGCTCCTTTAGGAAGTAGTGTGCATATCTTGTGCTCAATGAGGCCTCCCTTGTTGAGAGTACCAGGCCCATGCACTTAACAGTAAACCAATTTTTGAACCTAATTGAGGATATCATCAGTTTTACTACTAAGAGTCCCTCTCTGTCAAACAGCAGGTCTTTAATACATGCCCTTGCTTCCTACATGAGACCTGTGGAGTAGAGCCAGGCATGCTGATGAAGGTTGATAGTGTCAGCCATAGTTTTAGATGCACAATTACCAGTGAAACTGGCAGGGTTTTTCTCCTGCTGAGCAACCCATGTTGCTTTTTCTTGGAAGAGTTTAACAATATCCTTTTTTGTTGTAAATGCTTACCATGCCAACCAACATTCATGGCTCCATAGGAGGATAGAGCAACACAACTTACTAATGGACATGTCCTTTTTTACCACCAGTGCATATACAACTACCAATGTCTGCAGTGGTTTGGTAGCTCACTACTGCTTTCTTCAGATCCAGGGGGTGCAGATACCCAAAGAGCAGAAACTCCTATATCAGCCTTCTATAGCTCCTGGCAGCATGCAAGACTTTGGAGCCTGTCCACAGACACCAGACGGTGCAAGTTACATTAGACAAGTTACATGGTACCTGAATAAATAGACCATTAGGAAATCCCTCACCCAGTTGTAGGTTCAAATTTAGAACTAGAGTAGAATCAAAATGTATCTCATCACAGTTCACCCTGTGGTCAGGACATTTTAACAGATTCACTGAGTCAATCACCTGCTACCTCATGACTGGCAGCTGCACCCAACTGTTATTGTCATCTTGTTTCACTGTAGGGACAGCCAAACATAGAACTGTTTGGAGCCAGAACAGACAGAATGCTCAGAATTACAGTACGGCCAGCATCAGTTCTAGTTCATCACTTTCAGATCTGTCAGATGCCTTTCTTTTATCCCTTTCTACTGTTCTCTTTGCCTACCAGAGTCTCGGTGAAGATGCTGTGTGGTAATAAGGACTGCACCCTTATATCACTCCTTTATCCCTCGTTTGCTTTTCTCCTCCTTGGGACTTAAGCAGAGTTCCATTGCCACCATGCACACCCTACCCTGATTTACATGCAGAAAGGGTGACACAGTAACCTAACCTAACATTTGAAACCTCAGTCTCCACTTGGGAACTTCACAGAGGCTGAGTTCTCAGCATCACTAGATCATCAATGCAGCATAGAAACCTGACATTCGAAGAACTATAATGTTAATGGTTCTCAAATTTTGTGGCCACTAAGGCATAGACCTGCTTAATTGTTTTCTTAAACATATTCTGGACTTCTTCCTATCTCTGTGACTGGTGGGTCCCTCCCTCTCTTCTCCCAAGATTAGCCTTGTAGCTACTGCTGCTTCTAGAGGCCATTTTCAATGAGTGTCACTTTCCACATATTCTACTGTTAGATGTTTCTTTAAAGGTTGTTCAAATCTTTGACTTCTCCATCCCATCCAGTTTTACTCTAGTATGGAACTTGTCTCTGATTTTGACAGGTTTAATGGAAAGGCCTTCAAGCCAATGGCTTCATGCCTTTTATATTTATTATCAAGACAGCATTTCCAGTTGCCAACACTTTGGCATGGAAAATCAGTGAACTTTGTGCTGTGCATTGTGATGAGCTGCCTCTGATATATCAGAGGGAATAAGTTGTTTTACCACTGGGTGTTTCCTTCCTTCTCAAAGCTATTTTGGAATGTCATCTGGCACTTTTTTTTTTTCTTGAACTGAGCAATTAGTTGGAATGGAATCAAATTATCTGGATGTGCTTTGTCTAACCCACACTGTGTCACCTCAGAAGAACCTGCATCTCTTTGTTAGACACCAAGATCCACGTCAGGGCTTCTTGGTATCAGCAAGTCTTCCTTAAATTAGATGAACCGCAACCATTAAGCTTTTCTGTTACTTCATTGATATCTTTTGTCACTTGCATAAAAAACAGCAGCAACTTCAACCATACACCTTAGAGGGTTCCCCTACTGGGCAAACCTATGAGGGGTCTCAACGGAATGCTTGTTCAGGAAAGCAAACTTATCTCCAGTGTGCTCACAACCAAGTGTGTCTCCACTAGGTAAGAAATTTGTTACTCACCCATACGTGTGAATCACAGAGATTGTGATGAAGAACTGCTTATTCACTGTTGTGACTTTCAAATATTCAGAAATGGAAGGACAGAGTCTAATAAATCAGTTATCCAAAGCAATCACTTAGGGTCTCTCTTAACCTTATGTATTACAACACAGCTTTTATTTGAAGTTGATCTGTAGGCCTCAGCTTGTCAGTTGTTGAATAAGTGCAGTACAAGTTGGTCTCTTTTCTATTTCTTCTCTCATTCACTCACTCACTCACTCACTCACTCACTCACTCACCTACTTGTGGGTTTATCAGTCTCTTTCCCCTCTGAAATCTATTCTGTTCAGAATCACTTTATTCATTAAGAATAAATGAGAACTATCTCCTATGACAATTAGAAACCAAAAGAGTTGTGTTCCAGTTACATACTTCACAGTTACATCAAATTCACAAAACTCTATGTGTATTCATTTCATGCAAGTTCAGCTGTATGCATGATTTTTATTTTAGGTGATATTAAGGTTTCAGTACATTTTTATGCATCATGTATAAATGCAGAAAGACAGAATTCCTCTGTGCCCCAGAAAATGTTTTTTTTCCAGTTCTGTAGAGCTGCTCATCTATTATATGTACCATGATTAATATGACAAGTGTATACATTCAAATAAAAATAATCTAGTTCTCTGTAATTTGTAAAGCATTAAATTAAGTTCCGGTTGCAAAGTTATGAATTACAAACAGTTATTTCCTTGTCTTTCTTTTCCTCAGGATGAAGCTGCGATACTTAAATGATCTGCCAATGCCAGGGCAAAAGATTTACCCTCAAAACAGATATTACTGAAGAGACAGAGGCTCTCAGATGCTTCTGGAACCAAGTTCTCATGCAGTTGATCTCAAACAAGTTCTTCTCAGCACAGCTGACTGCTTGAGTGCTGCTATATCAAAGATTTCTTTTATCTTTTCTGAATGACTGATGTGTACATTTTCCCTCTTCACACTCTGTCCCCTCAACTCTTCTTGTCCTGCGTGCAGACTTCCTATAAATATATTTAACATGTTGTCAGAATTTCTTGCTTTGCTCTTAAGCAGAAAAATCATTACCATAGTTCATTCAATTGGGAGATCCCTTTTGATGTGTAAGTAAGAGAGGAACAGCAGGCTGATGCCTCTAACTTTTGAGACTTGTATAAATGGCCCCTGTCTTTCACTGTAAGATGGCCTTGGACTTTAAAGAATTGCCAGGTTAATGCCAAATGAAGGCCCAGGTGGCCAGAAACTAGCCAGGTGGTCATAATGGAAGTTTAAAACAATTTCAGTTAAGACCTTTGCATTTATTTATCTGTATCAAATGTTGGCCTGGGAGATGCCAGTAAATGAAAGTGTAAGTTTTATTTTGTAAGTCTAATATTGCTTAAGTGGAGAGGTTTATTGATCATCAATTTCATTGTTTTAGTGGACTCCATATTTAAATAAGGAAGGTACAGTACAAAAAGTTACAGAAACTACAGGGTTCCCTATATACTTACATCTTCCTACTTTTTTCCTGTATCTACATTAAATGAATGCTTGCAAAAAAAAAAAAATCATATTCTTCCTACTAACGTGGTTGAATTGTTTGTGAGTTGACCAACCTTTGTGTATTCTTCCACCTAATTGGAAAGAAACTAATAAAAGAATGGATGTTATGACTCCACATCTGAACCTTTAAGCTGCAAGACCAGTTTATATAGGAAGAGAAAATAGTAGAAAAGAAAATTGAAGGGGTATGGTGGACTTCATGAAGGAAAAGAGATAAAAATTGTTCTATATTTCTGAGTAATCCCATGATGGGAGCAGGGATTAGGTAGTCACCATCACCAACTGGGAGTATCAGAAGATAAGAGCTTAATTCAGTTGGCAAAGGTTTGTTTTTAAATGTGAAATGCCAGAAAATAAGATGTTTATGTTGCCAGGCAGGCAAGTTCACTTTAGAATAGCAGTTGCCCCAGTATAATCCATAGTGACTGTTGGTCATTTGCTATGGAAGTCTCAGTGGGTCATAAATTGATGGGAACAAAGAATATTTGGGCAGCTGGTTCTGTCCATGTTTTTTCATCCTACATATGATCTATGATCCTGACCTGTGTCATCAAGAAAGTATAGCCTGAGACATTGGTTTTTTTGGGGAGAAATAATGCTAATCCAATATGCGAGTGTGTCTAGAACAGAGTTTCTTCTGAGTTCAGATTTTTTTTTCCTATTGCACACTACTTCCTATAGCAAGAGGGGAAGAAAGAGTTTATTTTATATTTAGTCTTCATTATGTTTAGAGACTCACCATTCCCCTTAACACCATTAATCACTGTCCTAAGTCAGCAAGGCCTACAGTCTTTGCCATGTATGCAACATGCAGATCAAGAGATTATTCTCATCTTCCTCTTCAGATCAAAATTTCCCAACCTTGGCAATTTTAAGATGTGTGGACTTGCTGGGGAATTCTGGGAGTTGAAATCCACACATCATAAAGTCGCTGAGGTTGGGAAGCTCTGCTTTAAATCAGTGTTTTCTCTCCTGAATGCCCTGTGTTTGTGCACTTGTGATTGCTTCCCCCCCACCCCAGGAGGAGTTTTAAATAGGGTAAGACATGGCTAGTGCAACTCTGCTTCTATAGTCAGTCCTTCTCCTTCCTGCTGTTTTCCCCAAACATTTTAATGCTGTTTGTTTTTGAACAAACCATGTACTAGCCAGTTAAACTTGACGTATAAAGTATGTTTTCATGGAGAAAATAATGAGGTTCTCCTGTCTCTATTTCAAGGCAAAAACTGAAATGGAGCTTTTCTGATAGAATGAAGATAAATCATTCATTGCCATGAAAGTGACTGCAAAAGGAAGACTTTTTCCTTTCACTTCACCCTGCATAAACTTGAAAGAAATTTTAAGTTTTCAGCCTTCAGTCTGCTGAATCTCCGGCCCTTGACTAGGGCTTTGTTGTTCATTGGCTCTAAATATTCCACCTTGTCTTTTCTCTGTAAAAACATTAAATGGATTGGCTGGATATGTAATTCTCACATATCTAAAGTGAAATTTGCTTTGGAATGAAATACTAACTTGGAATTGCTACTTGTACACAGCCTTGTCTTAAGAAAATTGGCAGGCATGTACATTCACAATGGAAGCCAATTGGAGCACAACTAAATCGTCGTCATAACAAAAATCCTTATTGTAAAAATCTGCATTTCTAATACTGGTACTTGATTATTTAAAACAAAAAATGTTCAGTTAGGGACACAGCTGAATAAAGGAATCCCCTTGTAATAATGCTGAGCCATTTTCACTATGCCAGCATCAGGGAACCTGAGCGTTTAAAGATTATTTTAAGAATTTATGTCTGTTTATTACCTTAGAATGGGAGAAGCACCCCACTAGGCAGTTAACAAAATCTATTTTGATTAAATAAGAGACTAAGGAAAAAGCTGCATCCTCTTTTCTGGTCTCACAGATAAGAATCTTTTTGAGCTCATGTGAGTAGTGGTTTTCACATGCCTCAAAATTAAACCTTTGGGGATTTCACTCTTTCTGAGTGGAATTCAAATGCATCTAGGAATCAACAGCATCATCAGGAGAAGTTATTGTCTATGTACTACTGTCCTACTGTCCTCTTGGGTTGGGAAAATCTTTAAGAACGTAATTTTCTTCATCCTAAGCAGCCTATGTGATGCATGTTAACACTGCTAGCTATACATAATTATTTTTCTTTCCCTTTCTAAATAGTCAAATTATTATTTTCCTGAAATAGATAATCTTCCAAAGAGTTATTCCTCAAACTGTATATCTAGGTAATCCTCAATCTCCATTTTTCTGACATTGACCCCATGTATCCAGCTGTGAGTGAACCAACAATGGTAATGAAAGCACAATTGTCCCCCTCATGCTGACTCCAACGGGGTTCACATGCCTAGAATGCACATTCAGGAAGCAGCATCTCTGATAAAATAATTTTGGCTTCCTTCTGATTTATAACATGCCTACTGGAATAAAGCGTAGATGCAACTCATCCTTTATAGAGCACCATAGGGAAATTTCAGTTGGTAGTTCTGTCTGCTTTCAAAGTCATAGCCTTTTAAGACTTTGCAGCAGTTTTCCTTTTCCGTAAAGTTACGTATCAAAGATTGTCTGGTTTTGCAAAATATAATTGGACTGTAGCTCCTCTGTATTTAGTGACAGTACTCATTCAAGGAACGCAATTATTTAGTGGCCTTTCAGTAATACCAGATAAGCTCAGAAGGGGGACCTTTGATAAACCTTATATCATATTCATAAGTCCAGCGTTATTTAGTAAGTATTATCTGACACTTTTCTCTAGAACGCCTGCAAATTGTCTGGTTCAGTCATGTTTCTACATGCAGAAATATTTGCACGGAACATTAGTGAGCTTTTCTTTAAAAGGTACATGTAATGTGTTCCATAGCTCTACATATGTGGATAAAACCCACAAAATTTAATGCTCACAATAAAAAAAATCAATAATGAACCCAAATTTATTTAATCTTTATTTGCATGTATTCAGGATTTGAGTTCTTTGCCAACCTTCAAATGTTGGGCAGAACGTAGTGAAAATATAATGGCTGTGGGGAGCTGCATGAGCAAAATAAAACTGAAGACCATGTTGGTGGACTATAGAAACTCAAGCTCTTTTACCAAAACATTCAATTTACTCTTGCATGCTTTTAAGTATACATTCACTATAATGAGGGCTACAACCTTAATTTTTAATTGTTTAACGGACGCTGAGATTCTCAGCAATCTAAATCACAGAAATCTAATGTGCATGTAGAGTTCAGGAATACATCTTGCATATATTTTGTTTAAATGAGAAACATGTAATCTTACGCTCTTCAGATTTTTTTTAACTCTAGCTCCAACAACCCCATCTGTTGGTTGGGCTAATTTGACTAACCAGGGAAAAAGGAAGTTGCAGTTAGTCCACACAACAGAATGTTGCTCAGAATATAATAGTGAGCCTTTTAATATCTTCACTCTAAAAGTGTAATTGCCCATCTTATTTTATTTTTCATAGCACAATGGGATAGGATGCTACTTCAGAATCTGGTAAAACAGAAGCATGGCAATGTCTGTAATAGCTTGTTCCTGTTTGAAAGGAAACATCTAGTAGACCAATATATGTTTATTGTGACTGCAGGAAATGCAAAGAATTGCATACACAGATGATCAGAAAGCAAAGATACGGTCTTATTTGTAACTCTGCTGTCTTTGTTCTCTCGTTTCTAGAACTGGTGAGTGCTTTGGAATTTTTGTGATTATGTTTTGGTGATGTGTAGCTGATATACTAATGTTCACTTGAGCTAGGATCATGATAACAAGTGTGTTTTTTAAAAAATATATTTTAACTCATCAGAAAAAAAATATAAATACAAGATTAAGCTGTGAACCTGCTAAGCGTTTTTTATTTCTGGAATTTTAAATGAAAAACCCTCTTTCCAAATGCTGTGGCAGTGACCTGCAACAACATCCTAGTTGAATGTGTTAACTCTCATTTATTAATATTGTGGTAACTTATTACACTGTAAATTGTCCAGAATAAGCAGAGATGGTGCATTCTTCAAAACAAAATGGATCCTACAAGATATTCCATTGAAAAATCATATTACTACTTTGGAAGATACTCTAAAAAGCAGCTAGTTAAATAATGCTATTGATCCAAACATGTAAGATTCAGAATTATTTATACTTTCTTATCATCTCCACTGTGTCACATCTGCTTCACAATTTCAACTTTGGTCTAACTTCTCTTTTTACACATCCTCTGCATACATATTCAACTTTGCATGTATACATGCATCCAGATTAATTTTCAGGAATTATTTTTCCCAATTATAGAGCCATCACAGTTTTAAGCACTCGGGTTCAGTATAGTAGGGAACAGCTACCTCTAAAATAAGGGGAAAGAACAGTTAGTTCAACCATTCAAGTGCAAAGTTGCAGATTTTATTTTTAATTAACATTCAGCCATGTAAATAAGGGCAGGGGGGAAATGGTTTGTTTAGTATTCTCTTAAGGTATTGGTGTTATACAGCACAAGGCAGTGGTTAGAGGTTTAGAGTTAATCATATCCTTGTGCAGATTGCAAGATATTTACAGGGCATTGATGTGGAGATAGAATAAATGGGTATTAGGAGCCCATTAATAGAACAACTTGTTAGGAGAAATGTGAGTCTGTGTATGTGTACACATGCATACCTAATTTGTGCTTAAATAGTTGTGCTTAGCTCAAGACCTTTGGAAGCAGCTTTCCAAATTATTTTGAGAACCACAGCCATTGACCTCAATGCTACCAACTTGTGTATAACACATGGTTCCCTCCAGGATATTAAAATGGAAATAGAGAGCTCCTGTGCTTTGCCATGTATGGAACCAGGATTTGATTAACTGGCACTTTATCAAGGAATAACAATTTCTCTCTGGATGGACAAGACAATGAATTTCTCCAGGCTAGCCTTTCCCTCAACTCCAAAAGCATTGGCCTACTAGTGAATTAGTGACTGTTCAGGCTGGGTACTATGGTAGTGGTAGTCCAACACATTTGAAAAACACATGGGCAATACCACTACCACTGTAAACAAATGAGGCAGCAAGGTATTTAAGAATTATCAGGGAAACTCTGGTTGAACATGGGTAAGCACCAGATTACAGTAATCATAGTGGTTACTAAGAAATAACTGACAAGAATAATTCTAAAGGTCAAATGAAATCAGTTTAATCTTACAGTTGAGCTCAAATACACAAAGATATTTGGTATCCAAGCAATAAGAACAGCTTATGCCTTGACTACTTTAGTTGTAACTTTCACAGTATAGAGTATGTAGGGCTCCATGACTGTGAGTAGGGCATAGCAATTAAAGTTAATTCTATGGATGCTAACACCCTTGTTATGGAGAACAATTCTCTTTACTTTTTATCAGGGGAGGGGAAGGGAAGGAAGGAAGGAAGGAAGGAAGGAAGGAAGGAAGGAAGGAAGGAAGATGGATTTTTGTTTTTGCTTTTATTTTCCCAATTCATTTTTGTCTTGAGTTGATCTACTTTGCAACTTGAAAATATGCTCTTCTAGCAGCTATTTGGTCTACTGGAAGGGAACTTTGAAGATTTTTAATAAAGAGGAAATTCATTTGATGCCCAATGTGATTATAACAAAACCTGTGTAACAGGTAGCCTAAATGTGCCCCATTTCCACAAATATCGGAAGACAATGGCAACCCACTTCTGAAAATGTTGCCAGTCACCAGGAGTCAAGACTGATTCAGAGGGAGGGAGGGAGGGAGGGTCATCCTTCTGAATCACAGTTATTATCACCCACCCCCATAAACCTTTTCTTCCATTTTGTATCACACCTCATTACATCATGTTAGTTTAACTGCCTTCCATGCTGAAGTTCCAGTATACTATTTTGTTTTTCTTCAGGATTTTCCTGAAGTAGTAAAGAGCATGATGGAGACTACTTTAAGGATCCTGAAGACAAATCTCCACAGTAGCAGAGTCTTCAGTATGTAAAATTAATTGTTCCTACCATATTTATGTTCAGAAACAAAATCCTTGAAAACTCTGAAAATTTATAACTTAATTCACTGTAGGAAAAGTTGGGGCAGAGTCAGGTAGTTGACTGGAAAGTAGAAAAAGTATAAAGATTAGAAATGGATAATTTCAGTTAGACTTAGGAATTTCCAGAATGCAGAGGAATCTGTCATATGATCAATCACCCATCATTCTCATACATAATATTCTGTCATAGCTGGGCAGATTATCAGGCAGGGAACCTCTTCACACTGGTATCTATATATTGGAGACTATGTTCTCTTTTTCACATGTTGAGATTAGAACAGAATATACTGTATGTGGGTGACTGGGGCAGATAGGGTCACTTTATTAGTGCAATATTATTCCTGGTGGTTAATTTGAGAAATCACTGAAGAGATTCACACATGATAAGCCATAACTTGATTATTCATCAGTTAATGAGGCACAATTGGACACATTAAACCATAAACCATAGTTTATTAACTACAGTAGCTGAATTCACATTAAGCCATAAAGAAGCAAATCACTTTGTGCAATGCCTGAACCAGGTAAATGTGTCTCTTCCCTCTCCCAGCCATTATTCTTAAATTTACAATAGCCTTGTTCAAGCTGGAGTTCTCCAACTCACTCAGATGTACTGTATACTGGGCTAAGGATGGGGGAAGTTGAAGTCCAGCACAACTGGAGGTTACCACCCAAGTTAGGAAGGCTGTTTTATAGAGTCTATTCCTCAGCATTAATACTGAAGTACTGTTAGAAGTTTAGACACCACTGGTGAAATTGTATATCCTAATGAATCCCTAAGGAACAGAAGGTGGCAGAACCTCAATACGGTACGAAGTTAAACATGGCCAGGAGTACCTAAACTTCTGCATGCAGTTGCAATTATTCTGGGACTGAAGAGAAGCAGGACAGCTTCTGACCCCTTGCCTCCCATTTGATATACCAGACAGCTATAACAGCTGGAGGAGCTGCCGGTTGCCAGCAAGCAATATATTACCTTAGTAGAATTACCACTTTCTGCAAAAACTCCCTCCACTCCCTGTAAGAATACAGTATGAAGCGATTCTCTCATGAGCAGAATGAAGAATCTCTGGACTGGGAAAGAGGAGAAAACAGCAATATTTCACTGCTGAAAGTTGTCAGTCTTCCTGCTTCATGAAGTTAAGTGACTGGCCCAGTGTTTCTCAACCTTAGCAACTTTAAGATATGTGGACTTCACATATCTTAAAGTTGCTAAGGTTGAGAAACACTGGATTGACCCAACCAAAGCTTCCTACAAAAAGAAGCCTCTATCTTGAACTTCAAAATGAATGGTGCTCAGGGCTTCTATCACACCATTTTTAAAACTTTTCTTTGCCAACCCAAATCCTTCCTAACTAGGCAAAGTTGTTTACTTCTATATTTTTTCTGTTCTTCCAAAATGGAAACACTAATTCTGGAATCATTGGTCACTGTCACATGATTCCTGAATCAGTTTCAAAATCTGTTCGGATGTTTTCAAGTAAGTAGTATTAAAGAAACTAAAGAATTTTATTTTATATAAAGCAGTAAGTGGGAAGCAATTTTCTTTGAAACTAGCAACTCACGCTGCTGCTTAAACTCAGAATGACACACCCTGCAGGAAATACTGTTTAAAATACCAGAAAATTGGAAGTCAAGAGTTGTGTTGTATAATGTGTAAATGCAAACAACAAGCTGAGGGTTCTTATGGAAGAGGAGCAGAATCTGAGGCCCCCAGGCCACGTGGTTAGCAAATGCTTTGAGTATGACTGTCAAAGACATTCAATAGTTGTTAAAACTTTTAGGGGTCATCTACAGACCTCCCTTATCCCAATACTGAGATACGAACATCTCTATCTCACAGCAGAGCCTCTATCTTAGTCCCAGCCAAGACGATCTTGCAAGAAATTTGTGTTTCCACTGGAAAATGGAACAAGTCTATGCAAACATTCTAGGTCATATGGAGGAGGCCACCCATTGTAGGACTGTCCCCTTCCATTCAGCCATGGGGCTCCAGGACTCCATGTCCATTTCACCTTTAGCTCCTGGAAAGACCAAGATCTCCCTGGGAACCAAACTTTATTTCTAGGAATAGGAGAATATCAACCTTTTTGAACGCCCTCCACCTTCTAGTATTCCCCACACAGCCCACTATAGCGGCCTCACTTGCCCACCTCATCTCATTCCTCTCCTACCTGCTTTGGCTGCCTGCTTCTCTCTCCTATTCCCACCAAGCACAGCTGCTTCCCCTTCTCTGCTCCTTTCCCTACCTCCATGCTTTCTAGAGAGCAGGACTGCTGCTCCTGACAGCTGCAGCCACAGCTACCAACCACCCTTAGAAGGATCCATGTTTGGCCCAGGTGCAGCAGTGGCCTGCTGCTACTATGATGGCCCCCTGCAGTTGGAGCAGGCAGCAGAGAAGTAAAAGAATTCCTTTCCTGCTCCTCACCCCTCCAACAGCAGTAGCAGTGACCCACTGCCCCTCAGCCAGCAAGAGGAATGCTACGGGGGCAGCACTTTCCCAAGCAATATAGGATGGGAGGAAAGTATATTAAGAGCCATATGGGGAAGAATTCTGAATGTGACATGAGTAGAGTAGAGAGTAGGAGTAGAGAGGGAGCGATACAAAGAGATGCCAGCAGCTACAGGGCACTATCGCCTTTGAGGAAGGGCCAGAGGGAAGAGGTTCTTTAACATTTGGAGCCAAAATACCTCTTTTCTAGTCCTGTGCTCCCAGATGCATCAGATCTGCTGTCTATATTTTCTGGAAGCTAAAAGTCCTAACATATCTGAAGGACACTAGTTGGGGAAAACTGCCTCAATTTAAGCCATTGGAGATTAATAGACTTCCCCCACACTCAGTATTACAGTAGATAATCTCTGTCAGAGGATTTAAGGTAGCAAGGGATCATTCAGATAAACAGAATGAGAGGGAACAAATTTCAAAACACTGTTCCCAGCCTTTACTCAGGCTGGTATAAGGCTGCCTCAGGCTTCTTCAGAATCTTCCAGTTTCTTGACAAAATACATTCTTGATAAAACTGGCATGTTTAAGGCCCTAAAGCAGAAGCGAAAGCAGAATTTTTGGTGCCCTGTACTGGGCATCTACATTTTTGAAGCTCACAAATGATATCTCCATCCAAGAGAAGCAATGAGTCAGGGGTGCAAAGTGGGGAGGCTGCATCACATGTATCTGGAAGTGAGATTTGCCTTTGTTCTTGGTTTTGGGAGGACTGTTACTAGTTTTTGTTTTTGTTTTTTTAACCTTCTTTTAGTGTTTATCCTGAAGTTTTCTTAAATTTCCTGCTTCAAATTAAGGAAAAACTTCAGTAGTTGTAGTTGATAAAAAAAAAACTCCCAGAAGGAATTTGAAGACTCCCTGTGACTTTGGGATTGCAGGTTGCTCATCTTTGGTCTGGAGAGCTATGGGGTGGTATAGTCCAAAGCGGAATAATCCAAAATTAAGGAATAAACTGAGTGGCTTATTTCATCCCCATTTTCCTCATTCAAATTTGGCTGTGATGTTGTTGTGTTTGTACATACTGCTGTGTGTGTATATACCATTGTATGCATGCATACCACTGTGTTTGTATATATCATACACAAATGAAACAGGTCAAGAAACATGCTCAGACTCCAAGGAATGGTAACAAAGACCACGGCAACATTGTTTAGATCAGACTGGACAGAGCTTCCTGTGGCCTTTAATCAAGCTTGACTGATTAGAACATGAGTCTGATACTTGTGAGTACAGTGTCTTTTTTTTAAAAGCCTTCAATGCTGGCAACGCACCCTTCTCCTTGCACCAGCTATCATCCAAGTACAGAGATAGTTAATTGTGCTCTGGGCTGGGCAGTGCCAAATATCTAATGAGATTCACTTTGTCTATCATGTGATTGGGTCTTCTTTCTACTAACTTATCTAACGGAGAACTTTTCTTTCGCTTCTTGCATCTTTTCTCCTATACCCATCCTTTACTAGTTTGGCCCCAGTGTCAATAGCTTTTCCTTCCCATTTGTCATTTGGCAGAGCCTGGGAGTTCACACTCTTTGGCTACAAGCTTTTTTAGAGCATCGTATTACTTTTTGGGGGAGGGGGGGGTTGTAATTTTTCCTTTTCTCCTGAAAAGTTCTGTTCATGACTTATTGAAATGATCCAGCAGCCCACAACCAGGCTATTCCCCTTCTTTTTCCCAAGCTTGTATCATATTATCAAGTCATAAGATGCAGAAATTTCTTTCACAAATGGACAACAACTCCCCTTCTGCCTTCCAAAGAAAGATTACAGGGGTAAGTGATTTTTTTTTTTAGTCTTCCATTTGCCACAGGCTCAAAGTTTTTTCTTTCAAAGAGGAGTGGTCTGATGATCTAGCATTCTTCAAGTGGTCACCTGGAACTTTAATTACACCCCTTGTAAGGATCCAGGCCAAGGCTATATTCCCAGCTACTCTGTGTTCTGGATTGTGTGGAATGAGTTTCCACTTCTCCTAGGCATAGCTTGAGAAACTTGAAACCAAAATGCGTGGGGGGAGGGAGAGAGGAATTAATATTTTTAGATTTGAACATTTAAGATTTTTCCAATTGCAGTTGCCCCTTTTTCTGAAATAACAATTTGTATTTGTATTGGTGCTAACTAGGTCTTTTGAGAAATAATGCCCTAACCTTGGGATTTTTCCAATCACATTGCATGCAGTTGGCTGAATGGTTGATTGAAATGAGTTTCAGTGAAAATCATTCATCCCTGTTCTAAATTCATCACCCATTTATTTCCTTTCACTCATTGGGAGGTAAGTTTGTTTTTAATTTGTATATCTTGCTGATTAATAATTGCCTTAAGCCAATGAGTGACGGTGAGACCTTTTCTTTCCCAAATTTAGCAGAACTACCATACTTTAAGAGCTCAAGGTTAAATGCATTATTACTTCCAAGAGTTCTTAAGCCAATCTAGAGGGATAAAACAGGAAACCGTGGAGAAAGTAAAGGCTGTACTAATTTCATTTTAGATATAAGTTCCATTTAGCCTGGAATGTTGATTAGCCATAGCTCCAATTACCTGTCTGTCACTGTGTACTCATCCTGGGCCAGGTTCAATGGTTTCCACATTGTTGTGTTGTGCAGAACACAAACATGCTGCTCATAACGGAACCTAATGTAATCTTGGGGTGGTAGAGCAGATGTGGACGCACATGGTAATGATTTAGTGGGTTGACATATTGGGCAAGCCAAAAACTGTAAGTCAAAACTTCAGGAGGCTAGGGAAGATAAGATGAAATCATTTTCCTTTCTAGCCTCACCTTACTCCTTTCTCTTCTTGTACTCATCCTCTCTCTTGGACTGTATTGCATGCTCCTGTACCTACAATCAGTCAGTCCTTAGTTAATGCCTCCCTTTACAATATCCCCACCCTTCTTGTATACATGTGCGGTTTCCATCCAGAAAAACATTAAGTTTTCTTTCCAAAACAGCTTTCACTGGAGAAGTCCACTCCAGCTGCTAGTGGGTTGCTTTAGATAAAGTTTCCTTCATACCATTCTTAGCAACTTCAGTGGTGTTAAGTTGGGCAATATGAAACACATGTTACAAAGCCCAACCTCTCTCTGTATTTCCTGACAAATACTAACTGAGTCCCTATCTAATAACTGGTCCTTCTTCGTCCAGTATTTGTGCTAGCTAAATGTATTTAAGGATTTCTTCCTTTTGTGATGTCCTCTTCCATTTTTCTTATCATAAGTCTTTTCCTTCTTTCCAAAAGGTTAAATAATATACATTATTGAAATATCACAGCTGACCTGGGATGCAACATGCAGCCTATTTTAGATGGAGTTGCGTTTTGCTTTTAAGAGTCTGGCTAACAGTTTGGAGCTACTCTTGGGTGTCCCTGTAGTCAGGAGTGCCTTCTACCAGCTTAGGTTTTTATGGCATCTGAGGACATTCCTGAACAACGCAGACAATGCCACCATTGTTCATGGTGTAGTATCACCTAGTTTAGTTTATTACAATGTACTTTGATGAGAGTTCACTAGCTTCAGTTGATCCTACAACTACCAGAAGTTTGACTAGAAAGCACACATCATTCCTATTATTTAATCCTTATTTTTTGGTCCAATTCAGAGTAGTGACTTTTATTTTTTCAAGCTTCATTCTGAGGATCATGTCCATGTCCTCTGGCCACTGAAGTGTAATGGTGGGAATATAAGATAGAGAACTCTAATCATGGAGGCCCTGTTGTAGAAGGTTCTTTCCAAGATCATTTGCCAGGCTTGCCATTATTGCCTTTCCAGCATAAAATGAAAAATGATTTTCCAGAAAACTCTGAGGATAACGCAAGAGCACAAGTTAACCCACCTATTTATTTATTTATATAGCCACCCATCTCACACAAGGTGACTCTGGGCAGCATACAACTATTGCACAATTATGCTGTTGATGTGCCTATGCTTTTTTCTCTTGGATGCTGATGTGTGTGTTGGTGGTTTTTTATTGTTTCATCTTTATAATGTATGTTTATGATTGAATTTTTTTCAAAATGTTTTGTGATTGAAAATCAGAATTAAGATGGCAGGTGATAGTGGAAAATCCATCTGGTTAAAAATAACAAAGCTAAATTTAATGTTTAAATCAGTTGTACAGTAATTGCTTACTCTACCCAAGATATTTGATCAATATCAGGTTCTAAATATGCAATACAATCTTTTGCCATGATATTTAAAATTTAGTCAATGTGCGTCCATTTTCTCTAGGTCCCAAATTCCAGTATCAGAGTTAGCTACATTGGAAAAGTTATATTTACAGACTGGCTAGAGGCATGCCTAATCCCCACTGTGGATCAATTTCCATCACTGAATAAACATTGATTCCTCCCTCTGCCATATTTTGTGCTACCTAATTGCTATCCCATCATTTTTAATTACTTTGAATTGGTCTAAGGTTCCTCCCTTTAATTTTTTGGGAGAGGAACTTGCAGAGATATCCCTCCTGCAGCCTTTACTTTGCCTTGCATAAGATAGAAGGCCTGCATATCAACAATAGTTTCTTCTATTTGGCTTCTATGGGTTTTGCCACTACAAAGAGGGACCCTCTGGCTTTCCAGATGTTGCTGAATTATAACTCCCAGTGATTCCAGCTAGTGTACTCAGTGGAGAAAGATATGCCAACTTCTAGAGGGCCACAGGTTCCCTATTCCTGGTCTGGCCAATGCCAGTCTTAAAGGGAAAAAGGCATATTTTGTAAATTATCATCCATGTTTTCCATAGTCAACTATAGGCTCAAGTATATTGGGAAATCTGGTTCCCTCCTTCCCTGCTGATTCTCATTTCTTAATTCTTGAGGCTTGAAGATGCAAAGGTAACCAGCCCAGGAAATACATACTTGGTGCCATTTCAGGTTCATCATAATGGCCTGAACAGATCTTCCTTGAGTAATATCCTCTATCTTTCCCATCTCCAGCATCAGCACAATATGATCAAGCTGGTTGGAAGTTCTGGGGACTGTATTGCCATCATATGTAAAAGGCATCAGACTTGAGGAAGCTGATCTACGATGACTCTTAAAGATAACACTAGACTTTTGAGTAATCATATAATTTATTTCCTTTTCTCATCTGATCTTTTCTTATTTGTCTTTCCTAGCATCTCACCTTTCCACTTCTTGCTGTTACACTCCTGTCATCATTTGGGTCCTCCATGCTGTATGGCTACAATCTGGCTGTGGTAAACTCTCCAGCAGTGGTAAGACAGGGATAGACAGTGGAAACTGACACTATTCCTCTCCTAAACAAGCAGAAACAGTGCAGGGGTGCAGCAGATTGTCCCTCCAGTTGTCCCTGAGCTACGATTCCCAACATTTCTCACCACTGACTATGTTGGCTGGGGCTGATGGAGGAGCTGCAGTTCAGAAACAATCTAGATTTCCCATTGTTGTTCTCCTGGCAGAAGAGCCCTTTCCATTCCCTGACCTTAGCAAGAGAGCTGGCTCTCTTCTTTTTTCCCAGAGCCTCAGTGTTTTGATTGATAGTCTCTCCTCCAGGCATCACTGGTCTTCGGATGACTCAGGCACTGTTAAAATCTGACCATGGCAAATGTGGAGCAAGGATTGTGGCCATCTTCCCTTTATCAGCTCTCCTTTCCTCTTTACAGCACATCAAAGCCTTCTATAATGCAACATGGTACCAACGCTATGGGCAGGGCCTGGCTCAAGGACCACTCACACTTATGTACTCCCTGACTGTCTCAGTTTTTGCCTTGGGAGGCTTGGTGGGGTCATTACCTGTGGGAATGCTGGTCACCCAATATGGGAGGTAAGAGCTGTGCCGACAAGGTAGGGATTCTCTATTATACATAGAAAGTATGCAAGCTGGCAACAATACATGATAGACCCTGAAATCAACCCATGATAGTATGCTCACTGCCACACCTAGGGCAATTTTTTCTAACTTGGTGACTCCACCCAGGTATGTTGGATTACAATTTTCATTCTGCGTGGATAGTGTACCCATTATCCTGCCTGTGAATGATGTTCACTATAGAACAACACATAAGGAAGTTACTAGGATGAGAAAAGTTGCTTATAGTATATTAAAGTATTTAAATGTCTTTTTCTGTTTATTATCTTTCAAGATAAATGAGCAACTTATTCACTGTCCTTGGGTTGTCTTAGAACTTCATTTTGTTAAAGGTGGAATTTAAATAATGAAAATAATTAAATACGTAATTGGGTTAGTTATAATCAGTTTAACATACGGAAAAAAGCCTGACCTGTTCCTTCTTGCTTATCTTTCAGCTCATGCCCTGGATTTAATTTAAAGCTTTCTCTGAATCATCTATGCTGTCATAAGAACAATGTCTGTATTTATACTCTAGTAAACTGTTCTTTTTTGGTTTAAGCTCTTGGTATGAGAACGATCAAACTAGCTACAAGGAGATATGGTGAATTGTTTGACTGGCCAGTTTATTTCTCATTCTGTCTGATAAGTCAAACAGTCCTCGTGGGAATTAAGAAGGGAGAATGCCAATCTCTTTTAGGATAAAGAAGAAAACGGGGTTATGGTAAAACAATTTTGGGAATGAATAGAGCATTCAGGGGACAGAAGGAGAAGGGAACAATATGAGAAAAATTAAAACTTATGTCTTTTCCGTACCAGGAATGGCACTTTGATCCGTAGCGACTTCCTTGTTCTGCTGGCTGGCATGTTAATGGGATTCAGCCGCTACATGAGATCCCCTGAAATGGTTATTCTGGGACGCTTCATCACAGGAATTCATTCTGGTAGGATATGCTGTGCTAGTCAGACTTTTTTTCTCATGTTTCCATAAAGCTAAGTCAAATATGTGAATGGGTTTTTACAATGTTTTTATAGCATTATGGATGTTTTAATCCCATCGTGTTTTTGCAACATTTTTACAGAAGCATATAAACTGTTGCAGAATTCAGAGGGACATATGCAGCCTATCTCTGGTCCCCTCCCCCCCCAGATTTCTCAGCAGTTATAGTGTATAGGAATGCCATTGTGCAAATGCAAAGTTAGTTAAGAAAGTAAACAAAATCATCATTTAGGAGAAAGCAGTCCTAAATAGCACAAAGAAGATTTCTATAGGGATAATAATAAACGACTGACAAATCAATAGGCAGAAATGCAACGAACGTGCAGGTCTCAGTATTAGATGGAAAATAATCTCTTTTACCCTCTTCACCCCACATACTGGTTTTGGAGCTCTGTACCTTCTGACAGCCAGGAATCGGGCAACCATTACAAAATAGCATTTACTCCAGCCTTTTGCAGCTTAGTCTCCTCCAGATATATTGGACTGCAGGTTCCATAATTCCCAGGTCATATGAGATACTGGCTAGAAATTATGGGCATTGTAGGCCAGTATAACTGAAGGAAAGCAGGTTGGAGAAGGTTGGGCTAGCTATTTCATTTGCAAATGAAGTTCCCTGTTGAGCTTGTCTTGAAAAGAAAAGAAAAATGTCAGCTTCTTAATTCAGAAATTGAATTCTTGCCAATAAAGAAAACTGTTCCTAAGTAATTGATTGCAGATTCATTTCATAAGCAGTCTGAATTAGGCTGTTTTCCCAAGAAATGTCATGCCATAATGAACTAATTATTATGGTGTCACATTATTTTATCTCTTTATTGCAAATATGACTTTTTGTTTATTTATTTTGTTTATTCATTTGTCAGTTTGAACGCCACTTCAGTCACAAGTAACTCCAGGTGGCTTACACAGTGGGATTAAAACATCAAGTAAAATAACAGCTAGACATAAAAATGTTGGAAATGCACCATCTTCCTTCTTTTTTCTATCCTTCTGTCAGGCATCTGTATCAGTGTGGTGCCCATGTACCTGGGAGAAATTGCCCCTAAGAATCTCCGTGGATTCCTGGGCCTGGTCCCAAGCATCTTCATTTGTCTGGGGGTCTTTTCTGCCCAAGTCCTGGGCCTTCCAGAGCTCCTGGGGGAGGTAAATGCCTATATTTTCACTCCCTGAATGAAATGGGTTAGGGCGGGGCACCAAAAGAAATGCAATCTACCTGCTGTTCAGAAAGTAAGCTGAAGAAATGGCAAGAGCATCACTTTCTGTCACCCAGTTGTTCTCCTGCTGGTTCAGTTAAGGTAAATGGATTTGGCTTCCTTGAAGCCCAACCTGCTTTTCCATGCTGCCTGCTTCTCCAAGCATATAGAGCTTCCATAGATAGTTCACAAAGCCCTTTGCTTCCCAATGGTTATGCTCAGCAAACTGTTTATTTCTTGTGTGATGCATATGTGCCTATGTTAAATACAGTCTCTCACTTTGGCTTGAGATGATTATTTTTCACACACCAGAAATAACCATTCCCTGTATACTGTTCTGTCCACTCTAATTTCTAGCCATGCATCCACTCCACCAGTAATCCAGTCAGACCATCCAGTCATGAGAAACATGAAGGAAGATGAAGGACAGCAGCCATAGAAAGAGAGCTGATCATATGCAAAGTCTCTGAGATGTCCAAACCTGTCTACAGTGCATGTTCTCTTTGCTTGGGGCAAATGCTAATAAGTAAACAAGTGAAGATGTGGATAACTCTTCACATCTGTTGGGACCTCTCTTTCTAGGATGCCTACTGGCCTCTTTTCCTCTCTGTAGTGGTGGTACCTGCTTTTCTGCAGCTCTTGCTACTGAATTGGTTTCCTGAAAGCCCTCGTTACTTGTTTATTGAGAAGAATAATGTCCATGGAGCTGCTGAGGGTAAGCTGAACACATGGTGCTACTTGTTCCCCAAGTAATGTCAAGACGGGACAGAGATTATACTGGGCCTCATCTTTACCATGACTAGATCCAGGTGAGAACCTAAAGAGCATTTAGAAAGACCTCTGAAGACCCAGAGAAGCCCAGGAACAGAATATTACTTTTGTTGCCTTCCCTGCCATTAACTCTCTCTCCTAGGTCAATATTATCCACTGAAATAAATAACCCCGAAACAAGAATATATGGAGGAAATTCAAAATACTGAAATGAGTTTTGGCATTGTACTTTAATTTGTTGTTTGTACTGCCTTGAATAAAAAGTATTGACCCATCTGATCACTTGAACACTAAATGATGCTTTGGATCTCCTCTCCATTATTCTTCCATTCAGAACAAAATAAAACAAAACTGTCAGGTTGTGCTTTCTTAAAAAAATCTCCTGTTTTTTATTGTCTTAGGTGCTAAGTCAGTCTTCCTTAACTGGCTGTGGTGACTGGGGATGATAGGAGTCATAGTACAACATTTCTGGGGAGTGCCAAGTTGCAGAAAAGTGATGTAAAATTCAATTAACTAGCATCTTCCTGGCTCACCAGTTTCAAAGATGTGTTTAGCATCTCACAAATAGAGCCAAGGACATGAATATTTTGGAGGCACAGACTACAAGGCTGTAATGATCTTTCCTGCTTGCAGAAGAGTGGCAAGAGGCGGGGTTTCTCTGTGGGTCTTCCCCTCCTTGGGAATTCTTTCCTACCAAATAAAACATCTGCCCCTCACTCCTAATACTTAGGAAAGTTGGGAAAATCAGGTTCTTACAAAGAGCATTTAATGACTGAGGTAGGAATTATAGAAGGTACCTGAGGTGGAATGTTAGATTCTGATGATTTGTAGTACTGGGGTTTTGACAATGGTTAAGGTTGATTATGATTGATTTTTCTACATGGATATAATTGTTATGGTTATATTATGTTGCTGATATTGTATTGATATTATTTCTTTTTTATTTATTTATATTTATTAAGAATTTTATATTGCGTAAAAGACAAATTTAAAGAAAAGAAAGAAACTAAAGTTATGATGAAATATGATTTCTGACCTTCTTTTCAACAGATAATTACAATCTACAACAGATATTATACAAGTCCCTTCAGCCCCTCATTTAATCCACTTATTTTTTTAATCCTCAAACCCATAAGTCATCATATCATTTTTTTTCTTCTTTCAGCAAAAAGCCCATATAAGGTTTCCAGTCTTTCAGAAAAGTTTTTGTTGTTTTTTTCTCTCTGACCAGTATTGATATTATTTCTGTGAGCCACAGAGTTGGGATGATTGAAGTGGCATAGAACCCTTTGAAATAGATAAATAAATATCCCACATTTCTTCCTCAAGCTGGCATGAACAATATTCTAATTTTTCCTCACAACAGCAATCCAGTGAGGTTCTCTCACCTTTGGGCTGAGAGAAGGTGAGTGGCTCAGAGTAATCTAATGGACTTCTGTGTCTGAGACTAGTACTGAATTTGTCTCTCTAGTCCTAATTTAACTGACATATTAGGGATTCCAGCCAGTAAGATGTAGTATAATTTGGCTTCGTTTTCTCATTTTGGCTCTCAAGTAATTAAGGTTCCCTTTGCATCTCTTTAATACAACACCCAGCACTTGAAAATGCAACAGAATTAATTTAACAGCCCAACAATATTTCAAACAGTAATGTATTTTTTTCTTTTAAACAGTAGATTAACTTTTTCCTCTACTAAAGCCAAATACAGTTTCATTAAAAGTGTGGTCATTCTAGTGCAGCCATTAACTAGCCATTTTGGCAAGTCCAAAAAGCCTGCTTGATTTGGCCCCAGCGATAAGAATATTTCTATGGTTACTACACTATAATTTATATTTATATTTAATTACTATAAATGTGATATATGTGTGTGTGCATGTGTGTGTGTGTATAATTAGTAATGATGTAAATTAAATTAAATCATATTGAGTTGCTTTCCTGGCCCCAAGCTTTTCACTCAAAGTTTAAGTACAGCCTTTGACCAGGAAATGTGTGGTGGTTATAGTTATTCTCCCCTAATTCTCCTTCCTAATCTTCTATAACAGAGCTGACCAATTCTTATAGCTCAAGGACACTCAAATGATGGGCTCAACAATAAAATAAATTCCATCAAGCCCCCACCTCCCAAGTGATGCCTTCCAGATGTATTGAACTCCTATAATTTCAGCTTCCATGTTGGTTGGGAATTGTAAGAGTTGAAGTTCACATCTGAAGATCACCAAGTTGAAGAGCTGTAAAAGCTTCACAGTTTGTGAGCAATATCTTTTATTTATGAATCTGCACATTTATATATTACATTCAAACCAGAGATATAACATGAAAGGTTGCAACCTTTGCCTCTTACCCCTTGAAAATTATTTTGACATTGTCACTTGGGCCCAGAAAACTTTGGAGGTTTCATTCTGTCTCTGGATTGTTCCTTGTCCCATCCTAGAGTACTTTGGTGTGTAGACTAACATGTTGTTCTCTTCCTACAGCATTACGCTGGTTTCTTGGCAAGCACAATGTGCAGGATATGATTGAAGAGATGGAGGAAGAGAAGCGTTCACTTGCCTCAGTGGAATCTGTGTCTGTGTGGCGTCTACTGTCAGATCGTTCTGTGCGATGGCAAGTACTGTCTGTAGCAGTGGTCAACATGGGTATGCAGCTCTCTGGAATTGATGTGGTAAGAGCTAGTGTACTGGGGCATAATCTTTGGGATTATAGCGCAGGCACAATACTGTGGTGCTGCTAATCCTCTTTTACCTTCTGTAACTTCAGGGCCAAGTAGATTCTGACCTGTCCATCCTCAGTCCCTCTTTAAACCTTTTTCTCAGTTTCCCACCTATTTTTGCCAACTTCCCAAGCATTCTCCACTGATCACCAAAAGTTCAGAGAGATAGCCAGGAAACGTTTGTTCAGCTCAATGTTATTAATGCATTTTACATTGTGCATTTAAAATAAATTTGGAGTAATCATTCTCACAATAACTTTGGGTGCTAGGATAATGTTCCTATTTCTGAAACTTGGATACATAACAAAAATAGAGTGATGCTCCTACAACAAGCTTTTAGTAAGCATAGATAGGTCTCTTCTACTGAAACTCAACTCTTGGTGACTTGATACCCTTGTAGTTTTTTAGGCGACAGTGTGGAAGTGAATTGGGATATTTTGGGAATATTTTTCAACTTCCCAATCCTAACTAGAGTTAACCTTGCTTGGCTTCCAAGTCCAGACAAGGTTGGCCAGAGCCCCAGACTATATTAATTAAGCCCCAGTGGTTTGTATTCAAAGACTAGAGATGCAGTTTATACTGCATAAGAACATAAGAGGCCAATGGAATCAGATTAACAGATCACGTAGTTCAGCTCTATTTCCCACAATAGTAGGACTATCAAGGCTGCAAATATAACTCTTTCCTGCCATCTACTGGTCATCTGGAATTTTGCACTTCAGACAGGATAGCCCTAAGCAATAGTTCAATACAGTAGTTTGGAATTGAATTCTGTGAGGAGGTACTTCTGTTGTGAAGCTTCCCCATTTAGTTTCAGTAAATGTCCCTGAATTCTAGCATTGTATGTGTGAGAGGAGCTATGTGCACTTTTCTCTCTTCACATTTTCCACAATGTGCATGCATCTTATCCTGCACTCCCTAGCCCATCTTGTCTCTAAGTTAACAGATCCGAACATCGCAGTTGTTCTTTGTAAGGGAAATATTCCAGTCGTTTAATTACCACACCATTTTAGCTCCTTAACTGCCTGATATTGGTATTATATTGATATTATATCAGGAAATATAATCAGGATATCAGTATTATATCAGGGAAGAAAACCATTGCTCAGTAGCATAACATACTTTTTGCATGCAAAAGTCTCAGGTTTGGTTCCCAGGCTGTTACAAATCTGTAAGATTCCTGCCTGAAACCTGAAGAGCTGCTGTAAGGCAGCATTAACAAAACTGAATAGAATTGTTAAAACTGGCTGGACTTATAAAGCAGTTTTCTATTTCTGATGAGCTGTTCCCAAGATGAACTTCCCAAAAGTTGTGAAAATTAAATACAAATCAGACCACTCATGACTTTGCTTTTTCATTGACAGATCTGGTTTTACACAAATGCCATCTTTGAGAATGCTGGCATTCCTGATCCTGAGATCCCTTACACCACAGTGGGCACTGGTGCTGTGGAGGTTGTTGCTGGCTTAATAGGGGTAAGTGTGGGGAGTGAGGGATAGTCTCCCTAAAAACGATGCTCTTCAGCTGGTCTTTGGATTAGTCCACCCTTTGCACCTGATGTCTTCCATATTTGTTTGGATTACAATTCCCGGAGCCCTCAGCCAGCTTGGGAAAGCTGGACAACTAGGGAAATAAACTTGGATGAACAAAATAACATTAAGCTATGGGATTCTAGAAATATGTGGGCTGGAATATTTGAGAAATATTGATGAGAACTCTGGGAATTGTAATCCCAATATAGAAGCATGTCTGTTGTGGGAATTTGGTTTGTTTATTTTGCTGGATCAGAGGTATAAATTACTGAAAATCCAAGCCCTAATCTTATTATAACAGGGGAGTCTAACTTAACAGCTACTAGTCCTTTGATTCCAAATTTCAGCACAGCTGAGACAACTCCTCAGCTGGGTCACGCAGGGCTGCCTGTGTTTGACCCATGCCTCTCTCCCGGTTACACCGACCCGCGGCTCTTCCATCCACTGACCGTCTTTGCTGCCCATCAGCAATGCCTGGTTCTGGCAGGCTCATCACTCCATCAGCCTGATTGCTCCTGAGTGCCAACGAAAACGGCCCCCAATGGAGGCACTGAGGTTGGTTATAAAATTACAGGCATTTTTTCTGCTGTCAGCAGCCTCTATGCTTTGGCTTCCTTCTGGCAGCTTCTTTTCTCCCATCTTGGCAATATAGACTCTGGCATCCCAGGATATCTCCTTTCCTCTACCAGCCCCCCATCCCTTCCCAATAGTGGGATAATGCCAGAGATCTAACCCTTAGGCTATTTCTAATTGTCTAGACTTCCTTTTCTTCCAGGGATATATCTATAGATTCCTTTGTCTCAGTCCCTTTCCATCAATTCTAATCGAATAGGGCTCCCCCCCCCCCCCGCCCAGCTGCTTTTCAATTTCATAGATCATACATGGAAGGGACTATTTAGGACATCAAGCCCAACCTCCGTTTCACTGCAGGAATCCAAATTTAGCAACCCAGGTAGAAGACTGTCAAGGCAGCAAAGGGAGATCAAGCTTATGTCTTTTAATAAAATGTTTCTGTTGAAAAAAGTGCTACCAGACTCCTCCTGATTTTTTGCCACCACTGCTTTGGATTCACTATCCTTACTGTTAGAACATTTTTCTAACATTCATTTGGAACCTATCTTCCTGTAACTTAAATCTATTATTCCAAGTCTTGCAGCCTAGAATGGTTGAGAACAGTCTTGACCTTCTGTATGACATCTTTCAGGTATTTGAAGAGTGTTTTCATATCTCTCTTTAGCTGTCAGACTCCCTTAAGGCAGGCACAAACTACGCAGAAGGCTTGGACAACTACAGCTAGGAATTAAATCTTTATTGTCATACTGGAACAACACCTTTAATAGAGAATTGATAGTCTGTAAATTGACAGATGAGTTGATGTAGAATTTATATCCGGTCACAGTACAAATCCTGCACATGTTTTTACAGTAGTATCTCCTATAGGGTGAGATCTTGGACTTCCTTTTTCTCCCACTTCATTGTCCCAATTATTGGCGATAGTCCCATACTTACATTATTTAGACTCATGCTCTCCTGCTTAGATAATTTCCACAGGTCAGGCTAAGAACTGCCTGCCATAATTGCCTGACAAGTCTCTTCTCAAGGCAATCATGCCCAGCTCCTCCAACTACTCTTCACAGCACTTGGTGTCTAGTCCTATGGTCATCTTCACTGTCTTTCTCTGATCCTGTTCCAGTTTGTCGATATATTAACAATCTATATTGTTAATGTGTGGTGCCTAGAAGTGGACACAGTAGTCAAGATAGGATTTGGCCAATGCAGAATAAAGTGGAACTATGACTTCCCATGAATTGGAAACTAATTTGGAAATTATACTTCTCTTGATGCAGCCTCAAACTACATTTGCCTTTTTTGCAGCCACATCACATTGTGGACTCTTATTCAGGTTTAATCAATTACTATACCAAGATCTTTTTCACGAGTACTGTTGTCAAGCCAAGTATATGGCATTCTATTCTTGTACATTTGATTTATATTTCCTATGTGAGGAACTTTGAAATTGACTCTGATCAATTTTATTTTGTTGTTTTCAACTCATGTTACTAACCTATTAAAACATTTTGAATTTTCCTCCTACTGTATCTCTTTATCTGCAGATTTTATAAAAGATTTTATTCCCTGAAACTCTTCAACACATTTTTAATAAAAACAAAACATTTTTTAAGAGTAGACTATCCATGACTGATCCTTGTGGCATTCCCACGCAATACATTTCTCCAATTTGATAAGAAGCTATTGATGAGCATTCTTTCAGTCAGATTTTCAAACAATTAAGTTATGTATCCACTTAATTGTCATGCCTTCAGCCCACATTTAATTAGCTTGCTAATCAACATAACAGAGAGTACTTTATTATATGCTTTGCTGAAGAATAACACTAAATTGCAATAATATAGATTCCCACAATCTATTAAGGAAACTATCTGATCAAAACAATGAGATAAGATCAGTCATCCATGCTGACTTCTGGTAATCAATGCATTGTTTTCAAGATGCTTACAGATTGATCAGTTTATGATCTGCTCTAGGATCTTCCCAGATATTGATCTCAGACTGCCTGGTCTGTAGTTTGCTGGATCTTTCTTCTCCTTTTTGAAGATAGGGATTTGATCTCCCGCTGCCATATGGCATTTTACCACTTCTCCTGGATAATACATAAAAACTTGGCCAGACTATCAGCTAGTCCCTTCAGTATCCTAGGATGCAATTTATGTGGTCCTGGAGGGTTAAACTCACTCAAAGTGTTTACCATTTATTTATGCAATTTATTTCCCACATAAATCCCAATGGACTCTAGGTAATGCCAGATGAGATTCTAAGTGATAAAGGTAAAAAGGCATTAATGTATTAATTTATCACCGAAGCAACTTTGGTAACAATAAATTAATAAACACATTTTAAAACAAAACAAAAAATAACACACATCAAAAAACACCCCCAAATTAAAATATCCATGGGATCACAAAGTATCCTATTCGAGGGCCTGCTTGACAGCCAAGTCTTTAAGACATCCCTAAAAATCATCAGTGTCAGAAGTCCTGTCCCTGAGGTCCCATGAAATGACACTATTTTATTCATGGGATCTGGAATATACCAACCTTGCCAGCTCTTATAAGATGGTCAGAATCAATTGGAGACAGGTGATCCTATAGATATCCATGATGTGACACACGAAGAACTTTATAGGTGACAACTAGCACTTTGAATTCCACCTAGAAGCCAACTGGTAACCATCGCAGCTCGCAAATCAGTGATGTCACATGGACAAACTGAGATGCACCCATAACTACTCGAGCTGCTGCATTCTGGACCAGCTATAACTTCTGAGTAGACTCCAAGGGCAGCCCCATGTGGAGCACATTGCATAATCCAAACAAGAGATGACTAAGGCATGAGTGACTACGGGAATATTAGGGAAATTTTCTAAGTGATGGCTTCTTAAGGAGGGGATACACCATTGCCTCCTTCAAGGGAGGTGGGACAGCTGATTTACTCAAGGAAACTCACCATTGCTTGGACTCCGATGTACAGTATATCACCCCTGGGTGGCCTTAACCTACCAAGAGCTATGCTGACAGCCCCCTCTCCACTTTTTTGAGATTCACAGGCTCAAACTGTGAATGTTTGCATCAATCAAACATTCAATCCTGTCCCTTCATCCTGCTTTGCACAATTTCCTGATGGAAAACATACCTTCTTCCTGGAGAAGACTGAACCAAAATAGGAGTTGAGTAATTCTGCCTTTTCTTTGTTACCTGTTAGCATTTCGCCATTTTTATTAAGCAGCTGATATGATTCTTCTCTTTTCCATTTATTTTGAATGTATCTAAAGAAGCCCTTTTTGTTAGTCTTAGAAACCTTCCCTAGCTTTATTTCAATCCAAGATTTTGCTTAGCTAACAATAGCCTCTCAGTTCTAGATTAGCTGTCTGTATGTTCCTTAGTGAGCTCTCCCTCTTTCCATATCCTGTATGTTTTCCCATTTTCACTAGTCACCTTCGCTGCTTCGACTGTCCATTATTCCCTTATTGGAATTGTTTGTAGTTGTGTTTTAGTCTCTCTTTCTTTAGAACTCCTGCCCTCCTGAGATCCTTTTTCCATTAGTTCGTCTGTCATGGGATCCTACTTATAATTGCTTTGAGTTTATTAAAATATACTTTTTTGAAATCCAAGATACAGTTTCCCTTAAAATAAAGAACTCCAGCATTAAACAGTCACTTTCCCCTAATGTTCCTTTCACTTCTACTTCCTCAATTAAATCTTCCCTTCCCACCTGATTCTAGTGCATTATGGTTAAGGGAGAAAAATCTATTAGATCCTAGAATATTTCATTCAGGAAAGTCAGTGGTCCCATTATTCTTTTAAAGGATCTCAGTATCTACCTAGCTTTAGAAAAAAAAATAGAATTTTAGAGGCTGACATTCTAGCTCTTTTTCATGGGATGATGTAGTTGTTCTTCAATGTACTCTTTTTAGCAATAGCTCTGTGCAACATTGTTGTGTCTTCCCAGTATGCTTGCCTGTGTGTGTTGTATATACGTTAGATATGTTTGAAGCAGTCAGTATACAGATCCTTTCAGTACTGCATGTCAAAATTCCATTCTGTCAAATTTTCTGCAATTTAATTTGCAAGAAAATGTCCATTTATTTTTGTATGCGATAGACACATTTTTGCATGCAACTTTCCTTAGGACATATATTTCCCAAATGTATGCATATCTAGACACATTTTTAAATTTGAGAGCTGCATTGCAAAATCCAGAGAAGAGCAGAATGTGAAAAATATTTTTTTCAATCTGTGCAGGAGTTCAAGATGTGCAAATTAAGTCAATTAATTTAAAAATGTAAACCACCAGGCTTTTCTGACTTTTCTAGCATATACAGGTACATAGAAACATAAAACATAGCAGCCAACATCCTTCTCCTGTCTACTTTTCTCCTGCAGTGTTTCACCATTGAGAAACTGGGACGTCGTCCTCTTATCGTAGTTGGCTTCTGTTTCATGGGCATCTGTTGTGCTGGCATCACCCTGTCCCTGGTGCTTCAGGTAAAAACATCTTCATGCACAGAGTTATACCAAGTAATCTAATTTGAATCTGATTGTCACTTCAGGCTGTGGTTTTAGAAGTGACAGTAGCAACCTTTTGTGTGTGTGAAGGCTCCCAGGGCTGCTTTTTCCTATCTTAAAACTAAAACAGAAACGCAAAGGTCCTTTGGTCCCAGCCTGGTGGATGAATGCAAAATATTCTGAACACCAAAGTGGGCACAATTCAGGAAATGCAAAAGAATCCTACCGTTTCTGAAATATTCATCAGAATATGAAAAGCTGAGTTAGAACAGGAGTACAGAACAGGTCATCTTAGATCTAGGATACCACAATATTGACCATCACTCCAAGCAAACAAAAACAATAAAATTAGCATAACTAGGAGTCTGCAGATAGGACTTATAAAATGCAGAACTGGAGTAGTGGTGGATTTAGGGATTTGTGAATAAGAGAAAAGTAACTATTTTCACTTCATATTAACAAATCACAACAATTGAATGTCCTTCCTGCAGGCGAGTGTGTCCTGGATGCGTTACATCAGTGTGGTTTTTGTCATTGGGATCATTGCAGGATTCTGCATGGGACCAGGTAGGTTTGTGGAGCAGGGAAAGGCATCTGAGGAATAAAAATACATCAAAACTTTTATTCTAGATTACTGAGCACCAGAAGTATAGAGTAGGATCAAGACTGAAGTTCACCAGCTGAACTGCAGTTAGCATCCTAAGGACCAAAGTTAAAAATAAGAAGAGAATTAATAAAATGTTCAATAATTTGGTCTTTGGAAGAGATGGAATGTATGGTGGCAAGTTTTCTTTATGTACATTGTTCTAAATACGATTTTGTTAGACTCGTTTAGGATTGGTTAAAGTTGGGAGAAATACAAACTTAATTGTGTAGTTTTGGACTACCAGAAGATCATGGGCAGCAGGACAATGGCAGGAAGCTCTAGCTATGACCAGCTTTATCATTCATTCATTTTATTTATTAGATTTATATCCCACTTTTCATTCAGGAGCACAAGGCAGCTATATCTTACCATTCATTCATTCGTTCTATTTATTGGATTTATATCACACCTTTGTTCAGGAGCTCAAGGCAATAATATCTTGCCTTTGAAGTGTCAAGATGCAAATTGCCTCTCTGAGTTCTGCTGCTGCTTTATTTTGGGCTGCAGAGGCAATTCTTCTGCATGCTGCTAACCAAGAGGCAAATGCATAGCACTCTAAATATGATGGACGAGGTAGCTGCTGGTTTACCCAATTGATGTATTAGCGGAGGCTCCAACAAATCCATAACTCATTGTCGGCCAAGAATTTATTCACTGTAATTACATCTTTAATTAGGATTTTAATGGCTCATTGTTCACAAACAATGATGAATCTGACTTTTAAAATAAAAATATCTCTCTTCCCACTCTGGGTGATCTGTGAGCAATGTTCATTCAGTGGTTTTTCCGAATACTTCACAGGTGGAATTTTTTATTAAGGCTTTGGAAAAAAACACACACAACCATTTTAGGAAGCAGTACTCTATGCTTCTAAAAAGGCAGGGAATGCTGTTTAAATTGTTGCTGGAGAAAAGAGGGCAGTTCTTCTGTACCAGGGCAAAGGATGTTAGAATTCAGGGCAGCACTTCCCTTGAAGAAGCCTGTGCTATCAGCATCATGTTGTATGTTTGAGCGAGGAGCTAAGCTGAATCGTAGAACAATTCTGGACACTTTCATGCCCCTTGAAAAGTGCTCTGCAATTTCAGATACTGAAGGGATGGCTCAAAGAGATGTAAAAGTGCTTGGGGGAGGGACAAAGAAGGAAATGACCATATCACTGTTGCCTTAGCAACTAGGCTGACAATCCTATTTTCCTCTGCAGCAATGCAATTATATTACCCTCCTTCCAAAATTCTGCATTCAGTCCCAGTTCTGTTGGAGGGTGGTTTTGAATATGATTCAAGCACATGTCCTCCCAAGAGCCAGTTAAGGTAGGACCCTGCCTAATCTGCCTGGTGCTGAGTGTAGTCTTTCTCTGACAGCCGGGGTCCCATTTCTGATGACAGCTGAACTCTTCAAGCAGTCCCATCGGCCATCTGCCTATATTGTGGGTGGGTCCCTCAACTGGCTCTCAAACTTCACTGTCGGCTTTGTGTTTCCCTTCTTGCAGGTAACGTAGGGCTCTGAGTTGTGATAGCCTCCCCAGCAAGGGTAAAGTTTCACACACTATGTCCCTTCAGTATATTGGCCTGCAAAGCTGGAGTTGGGGACTGCAGTATAGCATTTTGGTGTGGAATCGTGCCCTCCGCCCATGAGTAAATGGAACCCCAAGTTAGAAAATTACAACATCAAGCATACTTGATCATAGACTATTCTGGCTGGAGCTGATAGAAGACAGGATGGATTATCTGGACAGAAACAGATTGTCTGCACTGTTACTAAGCTGAAAATGCTAGCGGAGCAGCAATCAAGTTAGTCCAGAAGCAAAGACTCCATCTTTCCCAACCTGATATTGCTAGTTTTACTGAGCCTCTTGGGAATCCCAAGACCAGTTACTAATCCTCAGATACAAAGAAAGGAAATTGCAACAAAACTGAGCTGGTCATGGCACGTAATTCCTGGGCATCCATAAGCAGGACTGGAAAAAGACCCCTGTCCCCATTGGATTCCCAGAGAGTTGTTACTAATCTCAAAAGTTGACACCAAGCTATATGGACTAATGATTTGAGTTGATTTAAGGGAATTTCCTAGATTCCTAAGCTTTATTGGTAAAGCAGTAAAGAGATCTGCTAGAGGGAAATAACTTTAAATATTCAACCTGCTAATGAGGTTTCTTCCTGTATTAGACCAATTTACCTTCTCCTAACCTATGTTGCTATTGTCATACTAGTTGAGAATTGTGAGAACTGTGATCTAAACATATCTGGAGGGCACCAAATTGGGGAAGGCTGGATTAAGTGAAGTTATGGGAACTGGGGAATGCTAGTGCCTGTTTCTTTTAGTCTGTTCTGACTCAACTTTGTTTCTATACTCAGATGTCAGCTGGTGCTTTCTGCTACCTGGTCTTCTGTGGCATCTGCCTTCTAGTTGCACTGTATGTCTTTTTCATCATCCCTGAAACTAAAAATAAGACATTTATGGAAATCAGCCACATATTCGCCTCCTCTCGCCATACCTTCTTCTCTAACTTACCTGATTCTATCGAGATGATCGGGTTAAATGGCTATGGAGCCCTGGAGAACAGCTCCTTGGAACTGTCTGGATCAGGATCGAATCTGCCCTGAGGCTCTTCAATTCATCATTTTGGGAAGCCCTGTCTCCCTCCATAGGGGAAGCCATCTTAATGAGCTATCTTCTGTCATTGGCCAAAGGAAGATGATTTACCTCCTTGTTTTCCCCTTTCTGATCAACAGTACAAATGGAGCCTGTAGAAAAAATGGAAAAACATCTCATTCCAACCTAGAAAAGTTGCCTCTTGCCACCTGTCCCTCATTTTTAGCTCCTTCTGCTTTCTAATTTCTTTTTCCTTTCACTTCTTTATAAACAGACTCATAACATTCTCAGGGAACTGCTCAGTGAAAATGTTTCAAATATCATGGATGGAATCCCTATTTTCTGTAAATCTTACAGCAGAGATGGGGAACCCATAACATGCAGGCAGCCAATCCAGCACCCCAAGAATGCATAGTTGAATTTTGGAAGTAACATTTTCCAGACTTTTTTTCAAAAATTGAAAACAGGAGAAGGAGGCACCTCTTATTCCCACCTTAACCTCCACTAAAGTACAAAAATGCCCCAAATTGCCATTTTGAGGGCAATTTTGGCCAGTTCTTGTCATTTGGGGAAAGCTAAGGATGAGAATGAGACCAGGAAAGTTACCATTCTCATTTCCACCCTTAAACACACTTACTGTAAATTCCCCTAAGACCCAAAATGATGATTTGGGTTATCTTAAACTAACAGTGGAAGCACTGCATTTCAGAGGTCCCTTGCTTCCATTCCCATCCTTAATTCCCCTCCAAAAATAGGGGGGGAAATAGGGGGAAAATGTATCTCCACTCCATTGTAACATCACTGGATGGCCTTCAGTGGCCTTCCAGAAGTTTGGAATGTTGAATCGCAGCATCCCAGTAACATATTATCCACGCCATTTTGCCATGTAAGGCATTTAGGGGGATATACCAAACTATTTCCAGTTTTTCTTTACCAGCAGCCATATCACCACATGAGGTGGAGCTGAGACTCCACTCAGAGATCAACTACAGCAAGGCATCCATTATCAATATCAATATAATGACTACTCTGGTAGAGTTATATTAGTGTACTTTTTTAAACAGTTATATATATGTAGCCTATGCACGAGTAAGCATAACAAGCTGTTAAAGACAAAAGTAGAAATAAAATTTTTAAAACAGTGATTGTATTAACAGTTGTGCCTATTCACAAGGTAAATCATTTTCAGGGTAAATCATTTTCTTCCCTCCCTATGGTACACAATAGCTATGGGGAGAAATATGCACATCAGTTACCCATACTTGCACAACAAGAATTTGGTAAGTCTGTACAGCCAAACTACTGAGTGACATGTACATTGTACACATTAAGCGAGCAGATATGGAGAGTTGTAGGGTAATAGTAGGTCAGTGGTAACTGCATGCAGGGTTCCCAGATTTAGTTCCTAGTACCTGCAAATAGGGCTGGAAAAAAGACTTCTGTCTGAAAACATGAAGCTCGGCCAATTTGTATAGCTTGAGTAAATAGATAAACATCTGACACATTATCAGGTAGGTCCATCTGTCTGTAAATTCATTTTAAGAACAAAACTATTGCAAGGAGACATGCAACAAATTGAGAGCATCAAAGTTTGCAGGCCAGCTTCTGACCCAGTGTTAACAACAGAGGCATGGTAGTGTCTCTCTGGTCTTCCATAAATAGATCAGAGTCTACGCTAGCTTGCCATCCATCCTAACGTGTATTGCACACACTCCTGGTATGAGGGAACATGTCCTTTTGCCATCTCATGCATAAATTAAAGCTCTTGTTAACTGGCAAGGTAGAGGGGACAAAGGAAGAAACACACACTTTGCAGCTTATCCATTTGTCTCAGCTTCCCCTGTGCTGACCCCATGTATTTGTAAGTCCCTCCAGTTACAGTGCAGAGGCTATAACAGAAATGAAAAGGAAGTCCAGCCAAAGTGGCATGATAGGAAAAGAGACAGAGAGAAATCTTTTTTTTCTGCTGTAAAAAAGGCCTTCCCCAACCCAGTGACCTTTGCACATCCCATAATTTCCAGCCAGCATGAGGGGACTGCAGTCCTAGATGTCTCCACGGGACCAGCTTTTGTAATAGTACTACCATAGAATAGATCTGATATGTTACTCACTCTTTCAACTTAAAGGTTATTTTTCCAACTATGTCTCCTATGCTTTGACATTCCCCAAGGTTACAATAAGCTGATTCTTGCCATTTTAGCATTATATTCTATGTGGAGCTAGAATGAGTAGAGCAAGAAGTGGAAGGAAATCAGACGTGCTTGAAGAAAGTTGCGGGTTCAGACCTTGGTATTTCCAGTTAACATGATCAAATATTTGGTGACTAAGAGAATCTCTGCCTGAAAACTGGATAACTGCTACCAGTCATAGTAGGTAAAATTAGTCATTAAAGCAGCGGTGGGCCACCTGTAGCTCCAGGGGCAACATGCAACCATAACCTTTTTCTTTCCAGAAACCTCCCCTCCCCAGATCCCCCATCTTCCCTCAAATCCGGAAAATATATAGGAAATCCTAGCCACAATGGTAAGTAAGACAGAGATGCAACCACTTTGTATGAGCATTGCACCCACTGTGGGCAACCCTCCCACCCAGCTCCATATTCTGGTGCTTCTGGCCACCAAAAGGTTGAAATCCACCCCCCTTCCCTCTGTTGCATGAGATGCACAGGGTTTTTTTAAAATTATTATTCTGATTCTCTTGAAGGTGGTGGGCAGTGGGGAAGAGTCCTCTCTGAGCACTCAAGAGAGTTTGCTTATGCAGTGTTGCCCATGCTCATTGTGAATCTCCCTGTGCAATGTTAACAACAACAATGCATTTTATTTGGAATACCATTTGCTAACATTTTGAGGAGAAACAAAAGGGTTGAATAATTTATGCATTAGGAATGGAGTGTGTTTAGGATATGGCTGGGCAAGGATGGGATGGGATTCAAAGGCTAAAATAGGGCTGTTTCACGTGCCCTGCCCTGGAGCATTCCGGTGACAGTGTAGGGCTTCTGGCGTACATTGAACCACTGAACTTCAGAAGTTAATCAGCTCAGCTCTGCTCCAGAGGAAATGCAGAAAAGAGATCTGCTGTACTACTTCTGCAGCTTTGGGACAGACAGTTCCTTAGTGGAAACTCCTTACTGGTTCTTGCTCCTTGATTTCCTTTGCTTTCCCCTCCCTTCCTGAAGTGAAGGTGCTGCAGTATTTGTCACAATTCTGCCATTGCTCCCTGGCTGCTCTAAGGGGCAATTTTGTTCTCCCCATGCAGTGACCAGTTGACGGGTGGACCTTCCTCCTTCCATCCCTCCCTTCCATAAACAGAAGGAGTGAGACATCAGATAGCAGTCACTTTTTTAGTGCTTCACAATTGGTTAGACCTGACCAGTTCAATGGGGCAAGTGAGGATACTCAAAAGTTGATGGTTTCAGAGGAGACGTTAGCAGCTGTGTAGAAGGTCCCATAATTAAGTAAGCGTCCATTTTGCTGCATGGCATTTAAAGTCTGCCGAGATCTGTACAAGATGACTATTGTACAGCCCTTTGGCCAATGGCCAGAGACAATATTTGACCACATGATTTGCCTTAGCATAAAAAGGCTTGGCATAAAATAATCCATAGAATGGAGAAAATAGTTGTTTGTTCAAAAGAAAGATGATACTGAATTTAAGATGATTCCAAAGGGGATGAGGAAAGAATGCTCATATTCTCAACAAACCTAAGACTACCCTTCCCTTTTAAATTTAAATAATTTGGGGAAAAAACAGTCTCAGGTAAATATAGTATTTGCTGGTAATATTAGAGTTTGAGATTCTGATATTGGGAGGAAAATTCAGGCAGGCAAAAATAAGTACTTTTTCTTACAGCACAAACTGAAATTTTGCAGTTCGATTGCACATGGAGCAGTGAAGACTACCAACCATTTGGATGGTTGAAAGAAAAGATGAAATTTACAGAGGACAAAGCTTTCAAACACTGCAAGATTCCTAACCACGAGGACACCAAAACTACAAAACATGTGTCATAATGTCATGACACAAGCCCCACCAATTTGTACTTCCATCATGATGTTGCACACAAATATATTCGGGACAGTTTGCATTATGATGCCGTGACTCCCTACAAATGCCTTGCATTGCAATTGTCCTTAAATAATTAATGAAATATATACTGAATAACAGAATTGTGTCCATAATGCAATCTTTATATGGATTATGTATGTTTGAGTTAAACAACTGAAGCATACATGCAGATATGTCCATTTCCAACCAACTTTTCCATTCTGTTGTTTCTTCATTACTTCTATATTATTATGGCAGTCTAGAAAAAGAGATTGAAGGTACAGCTCTTAATATGTTCACATCATATTTGAAGATGATTTTTTTTTCTTTTTAAGAGCGACTACTCACAAATGCCACAAAGTTTGTCATCTGCCTTGCAAGACATTCATTTGATGAATAAAATTTTGCATCTGAAATCAAGACATTGCAATATAGTGGCTGGGTTACACATCGTGCTAAGCCACAAAGAATAATTTAAAACCACTGTGGCTGAATTCACACAATGTTAAGCCAAAGCCAAACAAATCACATTAGCTTAATGTATGATTCCAGCCAGACAGGCTTATGACTGTGGGCTGAGGACTCTTTGTCACTGAAACAGTCTCACCAAGACATCTGAGAAAAGTTTCAGCTTGAGGTGTTTGTTGGTGCTTCAGTAATGAATTGAAGCACCATGTCTGCAGAACCAGAAAGACTGAATAGCCCACTTATTGTGGCAGAGGAAAGTTCTCCAGGGCCCAGGTATCTTATTGGTTATATTTGTACAGGTAATCCTTGCTTACCAACCACTTGTTCAGTGGCCTTTCAAAGTTGCGACGGTGTTGAACAAGTGGTACTTACAACCAGTCCTTGAAGTTCTGGCCATTGCAGCACCCCCATGGTCACGCAGTCGCAATTCAGGCATTTGGCAATTGCTCGCACTTATGACAGTTGGCTTGTTCCGCAGTCATATGATTACCATTTGCAACCTTCCCTGTTGGCTTCCCACAATCAAAGTCAACGGGGAAACCGCCAGGGAAGGTCGCAAGTTGCTCTGCCAAGTCCCCCTTCCCCTCCTGGGCTCACACATGGTCTGAACCAGATCTTCCAGGGCCTCCCCCACCCCTTGGCACCCCTGTACTCCTTACCTGGGACTCCCACTGCTTCCTGCTTAATGACCCACCCATCTTGGGGTTATGACAGCAACCAGTACTGCTGGGATTGTCATTGCTAAGTGATGTGGTCATGTGATGTCATGCTTTATGACTGCATCACCTAGCAATGGCAATCCCAGTCCAAATTGTCATCATAACCTGAGGACTACCTCTATGTCTAAATGTGGAGCAACATTTAGAATCATAGGGTTGGAAGAGACCTTGGAGATCTTCTAGTCTAATCTCCTGCCTAAGGAAGGAATCCTCAGACCATCCCAGACAAAAGGTTGTCCAATCTTTTCTTGAAAACTTTCAGTGATGGAGCACCCACAACTTCAGAAGGCAGGCTGTTCTCCTGCTTAATCACTCTCACAGTCAGGAAATTCCTTCTTATCTCAAGATTGAAACTCCTTCTGTAAAGTTTCCACCCATTGGTTCTTATCTTACCCTTGGGTGACATGGTAAATAAATCCACACCCTCTGCTCTGTGATTTCCCTTCGTGTATTGGAAGATTGCTATCATATCTTCCCTTAGCCTTCTCTTCTTTAGGCTAAACATACAAAGTTCCTTTAACCACTCTTCATAGGATTTAGCCTCTAAGCCCCTTAGCATTTTTGTCACTCTACTCTCTTCCTAGTTCTTCAGCATCCTTTCTGTACTGTGACAATCAGAACAGGACTATGTATTCCAGGTGCTGACTGACCAGTGCAACATAAAGTGTGATCTTGACACTATACCTCTGAATTGGCTCTTTGGGCAGCTACAGCACACTGGTACCTCATGCTTAACCTGTAGTCTATCAGGACACCAGATCCTTCTCACCAGTAGTACTGCTGAGCCAGGTACTACCTATCTTGTATCCATACATCTGTTTTTGCTACCTAAGTGCAGAATTTTACATTTCTCACAATTGAACAACATTTTGTTGGATAGGGCCCAGTGTTCAAGTCTATCAAGAACCTTTTGAACCTTAAGCTTGTCTTCTAGCATCATTTTTATTTCCTCATCTAAGTCTTCATGTTATGAAGATGTTGGAAAGTACTGGGCCCTGGACAGAACCCTGACATACCCCACTCCATACCACCCTACATAGACCCATTAAGGGCCATGTGTTGGCTACAGTTGTTCAGCCAACTGCAAATCCATTGGTAGTGGGACCCTCCCTCCCATATCCTTCCAGTTTATCAAGAAGGGGGACATGGTCTACTTTATCAAATGCCTGACTGAAGTCTAAGTACACTACACCCACAGCATTTCCTTTATCCATTAATCTAATCACATTGTCAAAAAAAGCAATACTTATTTGGCATGTCCTGTTTTTAACAAATCCATGCTAACTTCTGACAAACGCCTTGTTTGTTTAAATCCAAAGTGATTAAGTATAGGATGTCCATTTAAATATTAACCAAAAAAAGAGAGAGCAAAAGAAAACTCTTTTGCACATGCTAGACTGATTTATTATGTATTGAGACTTATTTAGAAATTATTGCTATTTAAACAGAAGTACAAAACCTCTCATCGCAGTGGGGAAACCACCCAGAGAAAAAAGTAAGAGCAGCCATCATTAATCCACTTCAGATAGGGTTATTCAGTTACATTGGTTGCTTATCTGGTTTCAGGCCAAATTTATAATGATGATAATGAAAATATAAGAGTTCTGAGGGACCCAGAGAAAGATCCATCTAGCCCAACGTTCTGGTCCCTCAGTCTGGGGGCCAATCAGATGCTTTTGGGAAACTTTCAGGTTTAGACAGAAAGATGATAGCCTCTCCCACTATTACCGTATTTTTCCGACAATAAGACGCCCCCATGTACAAGACGCCCCCCACTTTTCCAGCCCAAAATTAAAAAATCAGTATTTTAAAGATAGTGCAGAACACATTTTTATTTAGTAATTAGTTAACATTTACCTGATACACTCGGTGGGAGGAGGTCCAAACCGTCTCTCTGCAGCTCTATTTCCAGGCTCTTTTGCATAACTGATTACATTCAAGCACGAGTGAAACTGCCGATAGCTTGTCTCTGCAAACAGCCTTCCTCTCATTGGTTTGTTCAGCATCAGCTGACATCGGTTACATCAGGCTCGTGATTGGAGGAAGTCTGTTTGGGAGACAAGCTATTTCACTCGGGATTGGAGGCTAGCAATAGGAAGAAGCCTCTCTGCAGAAACAAAGTTTGGCAGTTTTGCAACCGCGATTCTCGGCTGACTTCCTTGAATAAGATGCCCTTCAGTTTTTAGGGTAAGGATTTTAGAAAAAAAGTATCGTCTTATAGTCGGAAAAATATGGTATTTCCTAGCAGCTAATATTCAGAGCATGCCAAAGATAGCAAACAGTTATGAAGACTAATAGTCATTGTTAGCCCATGAAGTTGTTCAACCCTATTTTAAAACCTCTACGTAAATTGCTATCACCACAACCAATGACAGCAAAGTCCACATTTTAACTATACATTTGTAAAGCATTTTCTGTTATTAGCCCTGGAACATCCCACATATTGATCTTCAAAACCCCAAATGTTATATGAAAGACCATCTGCAACTATAAGAAGCTGCCCAAGCCTTAAAATCTATTGCAGTTGCCCTGCTTCTAAGTCCATCTATTAGATGCTCACCTTCTCAGCGGTGGCCCAGTTCTGTGGACCTTCTCTGGAAATATATACTAGCCCAATCTACTTTGCTGGCTTTTGATCAGACCCTGATCATTTTTAAAATTTCAAACAGCTTTTTAATATTTAGCATTCTATGTTGTTTTGCTTTAAAGAACCAGTTTGATGTAGTGGTTAAAGGCACTGGGCTAGAAACCAGGAAACTGAGTTCTAGTGCTGCCTCAGTGAGCTGGGTGCCTTCATCAGTTACTTTCTCTCAGCCCTAGAAAGAAGGCAGGGGTGAGCCACTTCTGAAAAATGTTGACCAGAAAACTGCATGGATTTGTCCATGTAATGACCAGGAATCAAGACTGACTTGAAGAAAGACACAAATTTAGCAAGTGCTATTTTAGAGTTACCTTTTAGGAGTCCTCAACTTACGACCATGATTGGGGCCAGAATTCTGTTGCTAAGTGATGCAATTGTAAAGTGAGATGTCATGTGACTGCATCACTTAGCAACAGAAATCCTAGCACTTCTCATTGCTGTCGTTAAGCAGATTCCACTGATCGTTAGCTGAGGACCCACCCCAATCCAAGCCATTCCAGGCTTGGTCCATCCCAGCCTTGTGCCTCAGTAAGGTAAAGGACTGCCTCCAACTCCCCCCACCTATGTATCTCCCCCCATCTCTGCCCTTTTGGCCACCCTACACCCTGCCTTGCGGGGCAGCAAGCAGCCCCAGAATTGCACAGCTCTGGGGTTGCTTGTCATGCTCCAGCTCAGGGGCTTCTTGACCCTCCTTCCCCTTTGCAGGCTCGCTTCCTCCACACCCTCCTTCTCCTTTGCTCACTTGAGGACTCTCCAGGGGCACTTCTGGCATTGAAGGAATACTCCAGGGGAGCTTCCAGGCACTGAAGGACTTTCCAGGGGCACTTCTGGTGTATGTTCCGCAGCTCACGTTGGAAGCTGCTGGCCATTCATGAGGTTTTCTCCTTCAAAGCCCCAGAGCAAAATCTTCCTCCTGCAAAGCCCCAGAGCTGCAGCACAGCGCAAAGGGGGCACGGTGCATGCAAGTGAGTGAAGGGGGAAGGAGGACACTGATGCATGCAAGCAAGCGAAGGAGGGCGCAGTGCATGTGAGCTAAGACCGCCTGGGGTGGGTGGGGAAGACTTGCCTGAGTGACTTGTGACCTCCTCTGCCGGCTTCCCCATTGACTTTGCTTATGGGAAGCCAGCAGGGAAGGTTGCAAATGGCGAACGTGTGATTGTGGGCTGCTTGACAACCAGTCGTAAGTGCGAACAGGTTCCCAAGCACCCAGATCGCAATCATGTAACTGTGGGGGCACTGCAACAGCCATAACTTTCGGGACCAGTCATAAATCCATTTTTTCAGCACCATCATAACTTTGAATGGTCGCTGAATGAATGGTCGTAACTCGAGGACTACCTGTATATGATTACTATGGTTTTGACATAACCTGGTTTAGGACTTTACTCTGAAAGGTAGCACAGAAATCTTTTAAATAAAGAAATGGTGAATTGAGGCTTTATGTTTACCTTATGCACTAGTTTCAGCCAGATCTAAGCTTCATAAATACTGAAGTGATAAAGTAAAAGTACTGTATATCACATTTCACACAGAAAAATGTAATGTGGAAGGTGGTTCTAACTTGTCTTGTTCATGCTGACTGGAAAGTTTTGCAGTGAGTGACCACTAGATGTCCCTATTGGTCAGTTACCTCAACTGGACACTTACATTAAAGCTAGGTTGCATATATCTGAGTTTCTTACTATACTTACCTAGCTTCTTGCTTCAGGCAAAGTTGCACCTCCCTTTACTTAAGTTGTCAGTCTGAGAGCTGTCCAGAGCATAGCAGTGGAACAGTTTTGAGAGCAAGATCCCTTTTTTCACCAGCAAGATCTGAACTAAGCCGATGGCCAGAGCAAACAATAAGGAGAATTACATCCCCGAATATACACTCTAGAGGAGTGTTTTACAACCTTGGGAACTTTAAGGTGTGTGGACTTCAACTCCCAGAATTCCCCAGCCAGCATTCTTAGTTATACCAATGATCAGGGTTAAAACAATCTTTTTCCCGATACAATCTTTATTCCTGATACAATTCATAGTCAGCTTTAAAGTATATAAAAGATTTGTTCCCTTTTACCTTGGAAGGAAGGCAGATTGCAGGGAACAAATAAAGCAGAGCAGGACAGGGATTGGCAATGAAGATAGAAAATTTCATCCCATTGTTTTTTCTGCTGACTCAAGGATTAGGGGAGAGGGGTAGCACTTTAACTTGGCAGTGGGGAAAGACACTCAGAGTTGGGTGGCGATTCATGATTAGCGAACTTAGCTTCCTCTTTCATACATCCTAATTTGGCAAGTCTGATGCACTGCTGAAGGATCAAGAACACTTTTGGGAATTCAAGATCTCCCTATAAAGAGAAATTTTCTGAGGGACATTACAGCAGAATACAAATATAGGTAAGCTCACTGGACTTTCAAATTTCTGGAAAAAAATAGGATTAAGCCATTAAAGTGTATGCTGCTGATTTGGATTGGGGCATTTTGTTGGCGTCCCCAGAGTTAGAATTTAATGCTGTTCTGTTCATATAGGAAGAGTAAAGGGCAGATTAGGATCCAAGATTTGGTTTAATAGATGCCAGGATATCTATCTGTCTAGGGTTGTCAGATCTTGTGGCTTTTCAGAAGGGGCATAAGGAACTGGATTGGATTACATGCTCCTTTGCTTCCCTCAAATACTTCCTTTCAAAAAATATGCTTGAGTTAAAAAGGTCCATCTAAATGGGAATCTTGCCTGTTTCTGGAAGTAAAGTGGATGGGTTTCACCTTCTCTTTAGAGCGCACGAGACAACACCTGCAATATCAGAGACACTGCCCAATATTGGCAGCGTAGCCAGATAAATTGAGATACAACCTAACTATAAGATTCACGTGTGTATCTTTGCTAGTCTCTCAGTGTCCTTACCAAGTATGTGTCAGAATCCTCGCAATCAATTAACCACCTTACTTGCCAGCTTGCTTGTTTGCTTCGGTTCTGCCATTACGTGACATGGGGGGGGGTGCTGGAAGGATCTGGAAGGATGGGTGAACGAAATGACCGTTAGAGGCAGAGGGACTGTTATCAAAGACTGAGGAATGCTCAAGGTTGTACCAACGAGCGAGTGTGAGAAGACTGGGAGGTTAGGGGGGTGCAAGGGGGAAAGAGAAAAAAGGTAAAAGCAACTTTTGGCGCGCATGGGCTCAGTCTTAGCAATGCTTTGGAACTGTACACTTGTTCTCAATAAATGAACTTTCTTTTGTACCATTACTAGTTGCAAGGAGAGTTACCAAAGTTGGGAGTTGGGAGTGGCAGATCTTTACAGTATGACTGAATTCTTCCCAAGCCTAGTGCCCTCCAGATGGGTTTCAGTTCCTATAATTGTCAGCCAGTTGAAGCCTAACACATCTAAAAGGTCTTTCTAGCCTACCATAAGTGCCTCTTGCAAGAATTATTCCATAATTTGCAGACAAATTTTCATTGGTTCCACTTACATCATGGATGAATTGTTAGTGGCTCAAGGCCCATGCAACCCCCATCCTGAGGTGTTTTGTGTAGTCTTCATCTGCTTCCTCTGCTGCTGAGATAAAATTAAATTTAATGAACTTAAGTTGGTGGGTGGGAATAACATATGAAGTATCAGTAGATACTTTCAGTTTTGGAAGTTTTCTATTTGCCCCACACACATGTGGCACCAGACTTTCTGACAAGATTCACATGCAATCCTCAACTGTCAGGTTCAGCCCAAAGAACGCCAAGAGACAATGCAAATACAGTTCTGTTGCATTTATTAGCTTCAACCTCCAGACAGAAATCTCCCCAGACTGGACCCTAGTTCCCAAGCCAGCCAGCCACAACACCATGAATTCCTTAGGGAGGTGCCAGCCTCATCTTCTTGAACTTCCCACGCTCCTGTTGGGGGCTAAGAACATGCTTATCTCCCTGAGCCTGGCCTTCATAAGTCCATTCCATCACATCAACTCCCCAAAAGGCCTCTTCCCTGCAATTTGGATAAAGGCTGCATATTTGAGAATGTTGCCATGTCTTGGCTGTGGATGAACTTCCCACCAAGGAAAGGGAAGGTGGAGAAAGTGTGTTCCTGTAACAGAAATGCTTTTGCATTGTTCAAAACTAGATACTCTAAAAATGTCCCATGCTCTACAGGGATCAAGCCAATGTGCCTACTTTCTATCTCTATTGCTTTGGAAAAATACACCAAAATCCTCTCTTGTTGGGTCCTTCCCTGGAGTACCTTTGCTCTAAAAAGAGAGGTGGGGCAACAGAGGAGCAACCCCTCCTTCCCAATTCCTTTCTTCACCACTGAGCTAATCGGTAAATATGTGCAACATTATGTATGTATAATGAAGTATAAATAATCCCAAAAAGTGCCTTGTAAATAGACTCCAAGTTTATCCTTTATTAATGAGCCGCTGAGAATCCTGCTGCTTTAGAGCAGCACAGCTTTCATAATATCAAACCCTAAATTACACTTGGTGTCTCTCATTCCCAACGAACGAGAATCATTTTAGGTCTCTTTGCTGACTGTATTTATTCATGTATTGATTTTTACCAGAGTGAGCCCAGTATTGTCTGTTTGGCCATTTAGTAACATCAAAAGCCCTGTGGAAATTGGGGGGAATTCTGTCCCCAGAGGAAGTGATTGAAAATACTAGGAGGAAAATAGAGGCTCCATCAGAAGTTTTTGATGCCGAATTCCTACCTTGAGGAATGTTTATTAGAACTGAGACTGTGCTTGGCCCTTCTGTTCATGCAGAGAGACCCAGGGCTTTAAAAATCAAACCCAATCTGATGGGTGTTAACTTGCATCAGAACAATAGTTCTGCCCACACCACAGCTGCTCTGTTTTGTTGTGGTGGACCAGACAACTTTGGGACAGATTTATTGGGGCAATCTTTTGCAACCTGATGTCCCCTGGATCTGTTGGATATGAGGGACGTGAAATTCTGGGCAAATTCTGGGCAATAAGACTTTTGAGTCTGGGAGCTTTGAGTTAGCTGGGAATCACACAGTAGTCTGACATATATTAGATCTATCAAATGGGAGAAGGTGGAATTCTAGGGTGAGCGTTACCCTGCGTGTAAGGTTGGCAGGGCGCATTCATGATTTCAATATTCAATATTGCTTTTAAAATCTGCATTATGGAGACTTCTAGAAATTGGTCTGTAAAGTGAGAATTTTAATTATCAGTATCATATATAATACATAATATATTTACACATCATTTCAAAAAGAAGTATTGTAGGGAAAAATAACTTAGGCCTTTGAATTAAAATACTTTGCTTAAGGTTATTATTTTAGTTCCTCAACCCACATCTGACTGTTTAATCAATATGATGTAAACAAATAACTGTAAATTTCAGGGTTGGAAGCACTTTTATACGAGAAGCTTAAGCTGATTTTGTGTTTCACATCAGCTGTTTATGTTAAAGGCCACATAATTGGTCTGTGGAAGAGAAAGGAGACTGGCAGAATTTGTTATGTGAGTGAGCATTTAATGTAATGTAAGTTTTCATTTATATATCAGTCCTGACTCATAAAGATGATGCTCCCAGGTAGATAGGAAGACTGTGTGTCATATTTTACAGAGGACTATCCTGCATTTAAGGGCTCTCCAGATAAGAATAACCCCAAACACACATACAGTACACACACAGACACAATTTTTCAGTCCACAGTTTGTGCCTCACAATAAGCAAAGCAGGTACACAGATTCCCATAGCTACAGATTGCTCCATAAATTTGGAAGTCACCAAGTTGGAGACATCTTTTGGATTTCAAGGTTTCACACAAAGGATCATATTTTTAAAAAATTTTGCTTCCGCCTAAAATCTTGATTTTTTTTTTTTTATGTAAGAATTCTTTCTATACAAGGTTTGGTTTGCTATACAGAGCAAACTTTTTTGTGCAAGAACACTGAAGAACATAATGTCCCCAACCTTGCATTTCAAACTTGCAGCAACAGAACTCAACAATCTACAATACTTTCTTTTTCTCTGCAATATGCAGCAGTGCTGCTCAAAAACTAAAGGCTCTGAAAGGCAAAGCAATGATTCTTTTGTACTGACAAGAAAAGGGCAGCACTGATTTCTCTACTTGAATAATGGGTTTCTTTCTGTGTGTGCGCATCTCGTTCTTACAGGCCCCCGCATTTATATAGGTATTTACTTGTTTGCTTGCTTGCTTCTATCGTGGCTTTTTGCTGGGACAGAACTCAAAGCCACACCCAAAAAACCTTTGAACACTCACTCACCCAGTGACCAATCAGGGCAAAGCCTGCTTAACTCTTCCAGCAAACTTGTTACATGCAACGATTTTAGGCTGTGTTCTGTGACCTCACAGATATGTGACAAAATAAATGTTTAAACAAACAAACTTCACCTATGGAGAGGGGGAACATAGTTCTGATGGGACACTAGTCAATTTGTGGAGCATGAGGATCTCTATATCCATAAGGAAGTAGATCCACAGAGTTTGGATGGAAACTGATTGGGTCAGGGTCACCTCTATACATCTTCCAATTATTCATCTAAGGCTCCTGACATAACTATATTCATAATCAAAAGCCATAGGGAGGTTCAGACAGCGCTGGCCATCCCCACCTCCTTTGATTTCAGCAAGTGGAATGTTTTCTCAGTGTTCACTCAAAATAGATTCTGCAGACATACAGATAGTCCTCATTTAGCAACTGCCTTGTTTAGCGACCATTCACAGTTATGACGTTGATGAAAAAGTAACTTACAGTTGCAGATCTGTAAAGCAAAAGAAAGCTGAAGTAAGATCATAAGCACAGTCACAGTTTCACTTAGTGACCATTTTGCTTAACAACTGAGTTGCTGGTCCCAATTGTGGTCGCTAAACGAGGACTACCCGTATTAACTACACCACACAAACAGGCACTGACCTAATCAAGTATGGCTGAATTCCATGCACCTTAGTGCACATGCAGAGTTCTTTCTCTTGTTAGCCAAAGCACAATAATAGGTAAAGTATTACTGCTGCAGACATCACGGATGACATGATCAGAGTGATATCACTGGCTATGTTCATGATGGCTATACATTACCTTTAATATCAAAAGCAAAATACATCTCAGTGCTAGTTGCTAGGAAACGCTAGCAGGAAGGTACTGTTGTACTCCTGTCCTCCTGATTAGTTTCCCATGGACATCTTCCTGGCCACTATAGGAGCAAAATGCTGGACAAGACAAGTGTGTGATTTGACTCCTGTTTGTATCTATGCCACCCAGCAAGAGCTTTAAAACAGCACCTATTTTAAAAAGCAATCTGAGCACCATTGGATTTAAGCAAAGATCATTATTATTTCTCATAGCAGTAGTAGTGGGGGGGGGGGAGTAACGGTGGGGGTGGTATTTGATCAGACTACACTATGAAATGAATAATACCTTATCTTTTTATCCAGAAAAATGTTTCCTTTTCAGCATCACAATGATGAAATGATGAGTGGCTGATTTCCTTTGAGGGCTGGATCCTGAGACTCGGTGTGCGCTCTCTCGCGCTCTCTCTCTCTCCCACGCAATAATACAAACCAAGGCTGTCACATTTTGAGGCATCTTAGAATGGGTTATGGATTGTTTTTCTGACAAAATCAGGGATGGAGCCAAGTCTTAATAAGGAAAATTAAACAGGTGGACCCTTTGTGACATGTGCCTAGGTCACCATTTCCTCTAAATAAGCATTTCTAGGTGATGCTGCTTGTTATTTTTTGTGGATGTAAGTCTGACTCTTCTTCGGCTGCTATTGGACAGGCAATATAAACCAGCAGCTAGAGAAAAGACCGTCAAGACTAGGGGTCTATCCGTTCTAAGAACCTCTAGAATAATTCTGTTTCTGAATTACAACCAGTGAGCTATCTCAGGCCTGGGCCTACTGTAGTGGAGAGTCTTCTCTCCATTCTAGACAATGGACAGAGGCTGAAGGCATGTTCGGCAGGCATCTCTCCGGGTAGAAGAAGGTTACCCAGCATCCTCTTTCTCTTGCCCCAAGGTTAGGTGCCAGGCAGACAACAGCAAAAGAATTTATTGCTACACCAAGCTGCCTCTCAGAATGCAGCCACGTAGGAGATGTCCCATTATATGGACAGTTGACTTTAATAGTCATTGTGTGTTTAAAGCACAGCAAAGCAACAGTGGGGGGAAAATCCCCACTCCACTTAGATGGCCCTTCCACACACACACACACATCCCAAGCCCTGCTAGTCTATTTGCACAGTAAATTAAAAATATGAATCACTTCGCTGTACTGCCTCCCCAAACACTCATCCTGTCAGGTTCTGGGTTGTCTTCATTTGTATTACCTTAATTTAATGTTAATTATGTTCTTCATTTACAAAGAGCAGGCATTTACACTCCCCGTCTGGGGATCCGCTGCACTTACCATCTCCACGGATTTGATTCGGGGGAGGGAGGTGGGACAGCTTGTTAGCACACCATACAAGGAAGTGCAGGGACAGTGAAGCCTCCTTCTACCCTTATCCCCCTCTTCTGTTACCTCTTCCACCCTGCTTATATTACAAACAGGTCTTTTGGATAAGAAACACAATTATCTTTCAGTTTATGAACAGGCATGTTAACTCTTAACTGACTTATGAAGAAGGAACAAACAGCCAATGAGAAGAGATTGATCGGTTATTTTGGGAGAGACGGGTTAGGCTCTAAGTTCATTCACTTGAATCCTGGGGGAACGACAGAATTGCTGAGATGATCATTTCAACAGAGACAAGCAGAAAAGTTGGGTTAGCTATGCCATGTCAGTCAAAAAGGGTAAATACACAATATTTATTTTTAAACACAAATCTATTATTTTCTACTAAGCTACCTTCATTAGGCAGGCCAGCAAATAAAATATACTTGCTAAGTATTTGCATATGATGTGGTGATACCCATGTCATGTCTATGCATAATGAATATGTCATAACTTGATGGATCACACTAGAAATGGCTAGTTTACTGAGAACTGTATTTGGAGTAAGTGTTGTAGTTTCATTAGGTCAGATAAGGTATGCATTGGCCACCATATTCAGGTCAGGTCCAGTTTTATGATTTGGAAATTAGCTCAGTTTGATCAGATTAGAGTCAGTCAGCTTTTATTTGCAATTTAAGGTGCTGGTTGCCACCTATAAGGCCTTTAATAGCATGGAGCCAAGTTTTTTGTGGGACCACCTTTTTTCAATTGTTTCTGCCCCCAGCCCACTAGATCCAGCAGGGTGGGCATGCTCTTGGTCCCGTCTATTAAGCAGTGCCAGAAGACAGGACCATAACCAATCCTTCAAGATTTGTTTGGCCCTGACCCTGCTGGTGTTTTGTAAATCCTTGAAGTATTTACAAAACAGTATTCAAATGTTCTCTCAGGCATGGGGGTCTGCAGGTTGGATGAGCCCATCAGTGTTTTTTTTTCTTGACATGACTGTGATGTGTGGCTTGAGTTAGGTCACCTTTGGGTGCCATTATGCTATTATTGTTACCATTGTTTATTATTGTTCTTGTTGTTCTTGTATTTTGTTTTCCTCTTTCTTGGTTTTTAATCCTATGTTCACTGTCCAGAGTCACAAATGTGAGATGGATAGGATGTAAACTGATTAAATAAATAAATACATTTGGACTTGATTCAGAAATAGGATTTGCGAAACTGAAATTTTTTGCCACTAGCATAGCCGCTTGGCTGTAACTTCTTTATTCTGAAGCAGAATACTGTAGGGTTACATTTGCAAGCCAATTAAAAGTGTTCTCAATCTCAGAAAAACAGACTTAGAGTTTTGTAACTATTCATCTTTAGTTTTAAAAGAATATGACTAATAACGTTTCTGTTTATGGACAGGAATATATTACACTGGCAGGTATGATTCCTCCTTTTGTAGGGATCAAGTCTGCTCACTTCAAATTAGGGAAGGTGAGTACTGTAAAAGCAGAGTGATGGAAATAAAATAAATCTACCGATCTCCCCTATTTTTTGGTGTACAGTGTTTATGAAAACTTCTAACAGGTAAGAAACCTGTCATGGTTCAGAAAGATAGATGTCAGAGTTTGAAACTCCTTTAAAATATGCTTCCTTTTTTTAAGTAGGGAGCTGTAACTTTTTGTTTTGAGATAGAAAACCCAAAAAAGGAACCAACAACTCAATATGCCACCTGAAAGAATTGTAATTGCAGAGACTTTGTTGACAAATTCATGGTGAATGCCAGTCTTCTAAAGGCATCTTTTGCATGATGTCCATATACAGTATTTGCAAGAGAAAACCTCTGCAGGTAGATCTATACATAGGTTGTCTTTTGTATGAACCAGGGCCCTGTGTTATCAAGGTCTGCATGGAACCCATGTGCATATAGTTACATGTGTGAAAGGTTTGGGATTTTTCCCCCTGCAGACAGTCCTAATAGTTTTCCACAGAATATGAATACAGTTTGAATCAATTTGGTAGCAGATGGCCTTATCTGGAGCACTTGGCACATTGAGAGCTCTGGATTTTTGAATAGCTGAATGGGATTTACAATTATGATAAAATGTGGGTCCAACCCATTATTTCCAAATCCTAATCTCAAAACACTAACAGCCATTTTTGAATCTGCTGTCCTTTTAACAAAACGTCTGATCTTACCCAACATCTGTATATTCACACATTCAACTGATACTCATTTTCTTATGAACCTTTTTGCACTAAACTACCTGTTTCCCTACAATATTTTAATTCCTTCATGACATCATTATCATAGCTGCAAGTGAAATACAGACATGCAAGAACTGTGCAACCTGTAGTTAATACTGAATCAAAAGTTTTATTGTATTAATTAGAGGAAAAGATAGAACATGCAGTAAGTAATGCCTTCCCAATCACATATGTATTATATGTGATATAATACTGAGATTAACTATAGTTAAATATAGTAAGTACAGTTAACTCAGAACTGTATCTAATAGCGGTATATGCCATTTGCTCGCCAGTATATTTCAGTTCTATGTTTTCATCCCAAACTCCTCTAATCTCAAACAGCCACCCATGTTTTCAGGATACCACTGTAGAAATCATCAATAAGTATCCTGTTTTCAACATCCGACTCTCCAAAGCTTCTGGGTGGTCCATAAGCAAAACATTATTTCTCCCTTCCTATATAGCTACTGGTATTAAGGCATACTGTTTCTGAATATGAACATGCCATCTCGCTAGTATAATAGTTGTTGACAGATAAATTTATGAAGCATAGATTTAATCACCTTTGAAAGCCATCTAAGCCAATGGCTATCACATTTTGGAATAGTTAATGATGCATTATGTGACAAGCATTTTCTTGGTCTTTTATGAAACCCCTGCACATTAATTTTAGTGGATAACCCCAAGTCTAGTACAAAGAGGAGGAGGAGGAGGAGGAGATAATTAGCCATGTCATGGATAATTTTATAAATCTCTGTGCTTCCTGACCTATATTTTTCAGAACTGAACAGTCCTGAACTCTCTGGATTTTCCTAACTATTCCAGCTCTTTGATCATTTTGACTGTTGTTTCCCTGACATTTTCTCCCGCTGGTGATCAAAGCTCCACGTACTGTTCCAGGTTCTGTCATATTCTAATGGTTTTGTCTTATTTACATTTTTCTTTAAAATCCCAAATGAAGATAAACGAATACTTGTTCTTTTTAGGAATAGGACTGATTAAAAAACAGATGCTATCATTATGACATCTACATAGGCCCCCACCCACTCCTTTTACAGACTGAGCTGATATTTTCACTGAGTTGACAGAGAATAATGTTATGTTTCAGTCATGTGGCCCTAGGGGAGGATCCCAGGGGCCACAGAATTCTAAGATCTTCCTTTCCAGATTCAAATGGGAAAATCCAATATTGGATCCTCCTTCCCATTTCTCCATTTCCTCTGTGGTCAGCTGTTCATAATATCAGGAACACCGAAAAGGAAGAGTGATGTGGTGCAGGCTAGGTCAACTTATAGATCAGAAAGGTCTTAAGTTTACCCAGCTCTTTGCCATGACCTCAGAATGGAAAGAAATATTAGTCAACATTTCTCCTACTCTATATTATTTCTCTTTGATTGATTTCAATGGGCAGATTTTAAAAAGAAAACTACAGTAACACTTTTCTTTCACTTCTGCCTTCTTCATCAACCACTGGCAAGGCACTGGATTCACTGGAGTTTCCAAATGAGGAATAAGATCTCTCAGCTTCACACCTCTTCAACAGATGCAACAACCTGGGTGTCTTTGGGACTGCCTCCTTCCACCTGTATCTGCCAATTGAATAAGATCAGGAAGAATGGGCTCCTTTTTGGTTCTCTTCCTCAAATGTCATCAATAGGGTCCATGAAAGCGTGCTTTTTCAATTGTGCCTCCTCTGGAGAACAGCATTCCCCCAGCTGAAACCATATGGTTCCAACCCTGCCGTGTTTTAGGAAACCTCTAAAACCATTCAAACAGGCCTTAGAGATGGGTGTATTATGAGGTTGTTCATTCTTGCAATGGTAATGTATTTGTTATTAATGGAAGTTTATTGTCCCTTGGCTACTATGTATATTGGCTGGGTAACATGATTATTTCTTTATTGTTTTAATCTTGTTTACAAAGGTAGGGTAGATAAGGCACTCAGAGTCATCAATGACTGGAGTAGCATGTAAGCCCAATAAACAAATAAATAAGGAAATAATATTCATTATAAGCAAGTTGAAAGTTGTTTGATTAGATCATTATAACAAAATTATCACAAAGATCAGAGAAGCCATAATACAGATAGTCTTTGACTTACAATTGGGACTGGAACTTCTGTTGCTAAGGGATGCAGTCGTTAAGTGAGTCACGTCTGATTTCACGACCTTTTTTGCCACAGTCGTTAAGTGAATCACTGCAGTTGTTAAACAAATCACACGGTCTTTAAATGAATCTGGCTTCCCCCATTGACTTTGCTTGTTGGAAGCCCCTGAGAAGGTTGCAAATGGCGATCACATGACCCTGGAACGCTGTAACCATTGAAAATACATGCTAGGTGCCAAAAGCCCAAATTTTGATCACGTGACCGTGGGGACACAGCAATGGTCATAAGTGTGAGGACCAGTTATAAGTCACTTTTTTCAGTGCCATCATAACTTTGAATGGTCATTAAATGAATGGTCGTAAGTCAAGGACTACCTGTAAATTTAGTGTGTAATCCTAAATTTATCTGAGATTAAACATTACTGTACTCTCTAGGACTTATTCTGGGGATAGATAGAGGTTCCTACTGTTATTAAAATATAGAAATCTTTATTCAATTTAGTACATTAAAGTACATTTTCCAAAAGATACAAGAAATTTATTTAAAATATTATAAACTGATATAGTGAGATGGGTGGCATATAAATTTGATTAATAAATAAATAAACTCTATATTTAATGTATATTTATACATATATAAAGCTATGATTGGAATTATTTGAATGAAGAAATTAGATTTTAAGTAATTAATTCTGAACAGCTGGATAGCACCAGGTTGAGGAGGGAAGATCTAAGAAAATATGCCCAACATTTTAGATAACTGGAACTATAATTTTCAGAAGTAGCTCTGTATTAAGCTATACTGTCCAGCTGCCTTGTGCCAATATAGCCCTTGTCTACCATTTGAAACACCATCTCTGAAGGATCCCCTAGACTTCAGAGACATTCCCACAATGGCTTATGATCATCCTACATGCACAGCTGCAAGAACAGTCAGAGGTGACCTATTCTTCTCCACCTAAAAAATGAGGGAGGACAACATCAACGGTTAGCCCATGCTCATCCCCATTCCACCCACACTTACCTTGTCTTGACATATTTGCTATGCTAAAAAAAAAAATCAAATACAGTTTGATTGAGAAAAATCTCCATAATCCAGTGTGAGGGCACTCTGGTGACTTCACAAATGATAATCGGGGAGATAGCCAGGGAGTGAGAGTTGGGGATTGGAATTGAAACTGGAACTTCTGCCAATGGCAAAGTGGTCCTCTTCTCAGCCCCAGGGATCTCAGGCCATTTAAACTGCAACACAGAATTTTTGCTATTTGAATTTTTGTGCAACTGAGCAGGAAGAACATTTGCTTGGACATGTAAGTGTGGGAACCCAAGGATGCAATGTCCCAAGTGGAAGTGCTCTAAACTACTCTGATTTGGTGTCACTTAATGCATCCTATAGGGTCCTCTGCAGGGCAAGATCTATAGGTGACATCCTTTTGTGCTTGAGCTAGTGTTTCTTTGAAAACAAAATGCTGTTTGGTAGACACATGCAACAAATATAGAGAGGTATCCGCTGTACTTAAAATAATAGCAGAAGGCACCTAATAACACATAGCACTGAAAGGGAAGAAGTTGTTGGAGGTCTTTTTTTTTTTTTACAACTTAAAAGTCCATTAAATGTCTACAAGTGGAAATCAACTTTTAAAAGTTCAAAAATTAAAAATAATGATGCATTTGTTCACATCTCCACATCACTTTGGTCCTGTTCCCACAACATATTTACCTTGGTCTGGATGGAGGTGGGTCACTGTCAGCCTTGTGAGATAGACCAGATAGGAAACATGGCCAGATGAGCTAATTCTACTTTACTGTAAGGTTACATTAACAGAATCTTGCAAAAATTACATCTCTCCAGCCATCCCTTTACAGCCCAAAAACCTAGAGAGGGTCTCTTCTGAGCCTCTTGCCCCACGCATATTCCTGCTGCAGGCTAAGTTGCCTCTTATCTGACCATTCCCTTGTCTGTGTCTCTTCGCCCTGTCTCTCAAGATCATTCCCACATGCCATTACAGTCATGTGCTGTGAGAACCACCATAACACGGGTAAATTAACCCAGCCAACTAATTCCAAGTGGTTTAAATTTAGGCCCAAACAGTCCCAGTTACTCACAGGGTTAAACTAGCTCCACATTTTGTAGGAACATCTAAATCAAGTCAGCCAGCATGTTTTGCATACCAAGAAAAAGAGCAACTGAAAAAGCAAACTTCTACATTACAGAACACTCTGCCAAGGCCTGGCAGCACAGAATACATCTTCTAAACACCAACTGGCTACAGTTACCAAGCCATGCCTACATCTGCTTGCCTAGCCAATGGGAAAGAGGCTAGTGATAAATGAAGGCTTGCCAAGGATTCAAGGGTCTCCTGCTGCAAGGGTTTATGAAATACCAAGCATTACCTGGAGAAAGTGGATAGTGACTCTGTTCAGGCTATAATCTGAGCACAAGTATCCAGATGGTCACTAGATGTTAGCAAAGAAATGTAGGCAACTCTCTTTGCTTCTATATGGTGATGGTCAGGAACCACCACGCCAATAATGCATTAAGCAGGTTCTTTGTGTACGTAGATTTATTGGTCTTTTGGAATGTTATAAAGAGCGATTGGTGGTTGTTTTGTCAACCAGAAGGTGACATAAGATGGGAAGGGAAAGGCAGCTGCCAGTGGCTGCTCTGAAATTGTCACTGCTGCCCTGCATTAAATCTGTAAGGACAGCATCACTTGCTGGCTTTGTTGCTGAGGCTCAGTAAAAAATGTTCATGAAGACATTGCAGTTTATGTTGACAGACTTTCCTCCTGAGTCAAGGACAAGATGAATGCACACCAATGTGGCCATAAGAAAGTGCCCACAGCGATGTAGTAGGATGTTAATATAAACTGATCTCAAGTCTTTAAACTAGTCATAGACTTGCTATATGGTTTAAAATATGACTAGGTTTGGACAGGGGTGGGATTATTAGCACCTCTAGAGTTTTCAGTCATCAGGCAGGGTTTGGTTTTCTAAGCATTTGTTGCTGGTTTCTGCCTCCCTGCAATGACCAGCCAGAGGCAGATTAAAAGAGGGAATCCTGAACATAAGGTGGGGTTAGGTTCAGTGGCCAAGATAGTGTGCTATGAAGAGCAACAGGAAAACGTAGCTCTCTGCATACTTGAGAAAACAAAACAAAGAAATTTTTAAAACATTAAACAACATTAAACTGGAAGCAGAAGGCTAACAGGTCTGGGATGCAAAAATCTGGATGATCACAAGATGGTAGCAAAGAGATACAAAAAGTCTAACTCTTTGTTACTCTGTAGTATCCATCAGATTGTTGCAGCTTGGTTCTGGTAACTCATAGAAGCAGATCTGTTTGAAGAAACTAAGGAAACTAAACTAAACTAAGGGAAGAAACTGAGATATTTAGCTTATTTTGTCAAATGGGTTTCTGACCATCTTTTAAACCTCTATGTACTGTATCTGACCCATTCTAAATAGAATAAATTTGCTTACTGAATTCAAGTTTTGAATTACAATTTCCAGACTAGTTCTACTCAATGAAAAAATTAAAATAAATTCGCAATGAAGAAAAGGTATTGGACAGGGGTCGGTCCACGCTTTATTACTGTCTGAATGACAAACCTAACAGCATGGAGTAGAAAATGACAAGATGCCTCCTTGCTACTGGAAGTATCTTCTGTGACAAATGATCTTTTCTCAAAACTAGTCAGTTTGGCCACTGCCGCTGAGCACCTCTGGTTCCATTCTTCTAGCAAGAATTTTACACACCTCTCACGTACCCTGGCTTTTGAGGGGCACTGCAGATTTGAGCTTGTAAAGTCCTCTCTGTCCTTGGTTTTACTCTGAATTCATCTGAAATTGCCTCCAGCTCTAATAAGCATGAAATGATGACTGCTAACAGAGAATGGGTCTATTTTTAGCTACTTCATACAATTGGATCTAACAGGTTAAGGAGAAAAGGCACCAACAGTAAAAACATTAAAAAAAAAAAAAAGCCATTGGCTTGGGCAATAGGAGACGCCTAATTTCTTTGCAGCCATCCCTCTTCCATACTACACACCCACCTTTAGATTATTTATTTATTTATTATCAGAATTGTCTTAATACTAACCAATTCAGATTGGTCGGTGAGATGATGCCCTTAGCGGAGCTGGGGAAGGGGACTGAAGTTGCAAGAGAGACAATCCACTGACATTAATTGCTGTGACTTACCATCAGAAAATTTATTTTATTTTTTTATTTATAAATCACATTTTTATGCCGCCCATCTCACTATGTAGGTGACTCTAGGCAGCTCACACGTAAGAAGCATAAAAACAGTTTAAAAACTACAAAACAAAGTTAAAAAGACTACAAGACAAAGTTAAAAAATGGAGACAGCGTCCTCAAGGCAATAACCACCCCCAGGGTTGGGAGCCCCAAAATAGATTGGTATTGTTGAGAAATATCGTGGGACGGTTCTTTGCCACTCACCTCTGCCAGGAAAGCCCTGCCCTCTTCCATTCCACCCCTTGTAGAGCTGCTGCATTAAAATTGCCGGTTGGGCTAGTTTTAATTTGTGGTTTGCAATTCAAATTTGCTCCTGGTTTTACGGAGAGGCTGCCCTGCTCCTGACCTTTTGGTACAAAGGGTCTTTTGACTTGTACCGTCTCCAAGCTTCCTTTGAAGTCCCCATTTGGCTTTGCAGGATTGCATAAAGCCTAAGAGTTGACACCAGGATGTCCATGAATGACCGACAATAATGTGACAGAGTGGCAAACGCACTCCAGGGGAGGAATGGGGAGACTCACATGGTCTGGCTTGCTTACGCTCATCCCTCTCTCCCTTTCTTGCTTATTAACAATGACCTTCTTACTCACCACTCTCTGGATTCCCTAGCCCCAAATAGCTTTTAAATGCACTTCATGATCTAAGCTAGTGCCTGTTAATAGGGACTGTGACCATACGCTAATACACCCACCCATAGACCACATCACACTCACTGGCACACTCAATCCGCACACATCTGCACATCCACCCTAACATTTTAATTAATGACAATGGTGCTTTTTCTCTCCTGTCTTCTCACAATGCTTTAATGTGTGTCCGTGACTTGCCCAGTCCCCACAGCCATGGAAATATTAGCTTGACGGATGTGCTGTGTCGCTGGTGCTCCCTGGACGGGCCTGGCTGTCAGCTCGCCGATGATGACATTAACACAGGCAGAAAGTGATGACAAATGCCCGTTATCAGCGAACGAGGCCTGTGACAAATCGAACGCCGCCTCGCGAGCAGCCCCATTACGCTGTAATAAAAAAAGATGGATGGCTCTGTGTGCTGGGGCTTGGTGCTAATGCGATTTTGCCTGGTCTCGGAGGGTTCCAATTAAGGCAGAAAAGAAAGAGCGAAGAGGAGACCCAAGAAACTCCCAGGCACGCGTGCTCAGCCTTCCTTGCCAACATTGTTCTAATCAAGTCAGATCACCTTGAAGGTGCAGGACCAAACACATCCTCATACAAATGCATCAGCTGGAGAGATTCCCAGCTCCAGGTGGGGTTCTCAACCACAGGTGCCCTGGGAGCTGGAAGCAGCAACTTGGACAGGAGAATGGCACAGATGGGCCTGGGACATGTGTTTGTATTCTATCCCCCTGCCTCAGCCTCTTCTGGCAGCTCCCACTGCATCTGGCTGGCTTAGTCTCCATCAGGTGAAAGGCTTAATCCAATCACTCTCTTTGCTGTCTCTCACAGTGACAGTAAAAGTGGGGGCTGGTATCAGGCAGAGGGAGAGGCAGTTTCTTCCAGATAAGTGCCAGCACCAGGAGGTGCTTCACTAGAACACAGAACGAAAAGGTTCCTGTGATGGATCAGTCACGGGGATGTCCGTAGGAGACACTGTTCTACACCAGGGTGGGAAAAAAAAGCCACTTAGCCCCAGTTGATCCCTGGGAGATTTGACACTTGACTGTACCGAAATTAAATGTCTCTAGTTCTACAAAAAGAGCAGCAGTGGGAGGATGTCCTGGTTGCCTCCTTTAAGATCATATAATTCTAGCCAAATTTTCAAGCAGAAAAAAAGCATTTCACATTACATTCTTACATTAAGGTTTTGAACCCCCCAATGGATTAATAATAAATTACTAGCATTCAAACTCATGCAGTAATTCGTTTGAAGTGATGGTAGTGGGTGATTTTGGTTATTACTGTCTGTTGTTGTTTAGTCGTTAAGTCGTGTCCGACTCTTCGTGACCCCATGAACCATATTGCGCCAGGCCTTCCGGTCCTTCACTGCCTCCCTGAGTTTGCTCAGTTTCATGCTCATTGCTTCAGTGATGCTATCTAACCATCTCATCCTCTGCCGTCCTCTTCTCCTTTTGCCTTCAATCTTTCCCAGCATCAGGGTCTTCTCCAAAGAGATCTCTCTTCGCATTAGGTGGCCAAAATATCTGAGCTTGAGCTTCATTATCGATCCTTCCAATGAGCAATCAGGGTTGATTTCCTTTAAGATTGACTGGTTTGACCTCCTAGCAGTCCAGGGGACTCTCAAGAGTCTTCTCCAGCACCACAGTTCAAAGGCATCAATTCTTCGGCGCTCAGCCTTTTTTATGGTCCAGCTCTCACAGCCATACATTACTACTGGAAAAACCATAGCTTTGACTATGCGGATCTTTGTCGGCAAGGTGACGTCTCTGCTTTTTAATATGCTATCTAGGCTTGCCATAGCTTTCCTCCCAAGGAGCAAGCGTCTTTTAATTTCATGGCTGCAGTCTCTGTCTGCGGTGATCTTGGAGCCCAAATAAATGAAGTCTGTTACTGCTTCCATTTCTACCCCTTCTATTTGCCAGGAATTGATGGGTCCAGATGCCATGATCTTAGTTTTTTTAATGTTGAGTTTCAAGCCAGCTTTTGCACTCTCCTCTTTCACCCTCATCAAGAGGCTCTTTAGTTCTTCTTCACTTTCTGCCATTAGGGTGGTATCATCCGCATATCTGAGGTTGTTGATGATTCTCCCTGCAATCTTAATTCCGGCTTGTGATTCTTCCAGCCTGGCATTTCTCATGATGTACTCTGCATATAGGTTAAATAAGCAGGGTGACAGTATACAGCCTTGTCATACACCTTTCCCTATTTTGAACCAATCGGTTGTTCCATGACCGGTTCTAACTGTTGCTTCTTGGTCCGCATACAGATTTCTCAGGAGACAGGTAAGGTGGTCTGGTATTCCCATCTCTTTAAGAATTTGCCACAGTTTGTTGTGATCCACACAAAGGCTTTTGCATAGTCAATGAAGCAGAAGTAGATATTTTTCTGGAACTCTCGTGCTTTCTCCATGATCCAGCGAATGTTGGCGATTTGATCTCTAGTTCCTCTGCCTCTTCGAAACCCAGCTTGTACATCCGGTAGTTCTCGGTTCATGTATTGCTGAAGCCTAGCTTGTAGGATTTTGAGCATAACCTTGCTAGCATGTGAAATGAGTGCAATTGTGCGATAGTTTGAGCATTCTTTGGCGTTGCCCTTCTTTGGAATTGGAACGTAAACTGACCTTTTCCAATCCCGTGGCCACTGTTGCGTTTTCCAAACTTGCTGGCATATTGAGTGCAGCACTTTAACACCATCATCTTTTAGTATTTTAAATAACTCAGCTGGAATACTGTCATCTCCACTAGCTTTGTTGTTAGCAATGCTTCCTAAGGCCCACTTGACTTCACTCTCTAGGATGTCTGGCTCAAGGTCAGTGATCACACCAGCGTGGACATCAGGGACATTAAGATCTTTCTTGTATAGTTCTTCTGTGTATTCTTGCCACCTCTTCTTAATCTCTTCTGCTTCTGTTAGGTCCCTGCCTTTTTTGTCCTTTATCATGCCCATCTTTGCACTAAAGGTTCCTTTCATATCTCCAATTTTCTTGTAGAGATCTCTAGTCTTCCCCATTCTATTGTTTTCCTCAATTTCTTTGCATTGTTCATTTAAGAAGGCCTTCTTATCTCTCCTGGCTATTCTCTGGAAATCTGCATTCAGTTGCTTATATCTTTCCCTTTCACCCTTGCTTTTCGCATTCCTTCTTTCCACAGCTATTTGTAAAGCCTCATCAGACAGCCATTTTGCTTTCTTGCATTTCTTTTTCTTTGGGATGGTTTTAGTTGCTGCCTCCTGTACAATGTTACGGACCTCCGTCCATAGTTCTTCAGGCACTCTGTCTACCAAATCTAATCCTCTAAATCTATTCATCACCTTCACTGTGTACTCACAAGGAATATGATCTAAGTCATACCTGAGTGGTCTAGTGGTTTTCCCTACATTCTTCAATTTAAGCCTAAATTTTGCAGTAAGAAGCTCATGATCTGAGCCACAGTCAGCTCCTGGTCTTGTTTTTGCTGTCTGTATAGAGCTTCTCCATCTTTGGCTGCAAAGTATATAATCAATCTGGTTTCGGTATTGACCATCTGGTGATGTCCATGTGTAGAGTCGTCTCTTGTGTTGTTGGAAAAGAGTGTTTGCTATGACTAGCTTGTTCTCTTGACAGAACTCTATTAGCCTTTGCCCTGCTTCATTTTGTACTCCAAGGCCAAATTTGCCTGTTATTCTGATTACTCCTTGACTTCCTACTTTAGCATTCCAATCCCCTATGATGAAAAGGACATCTTTTTTTGGTGCCAGTTCTAGAAGGTGTTGTAGGTCTTCATAGAAGTGGTCAACTTCAGCTTCTTCAGCATCAGTGGTTGGGGCATAGACTTGGATGACTGTGATATTGAATGGTTTGCCTTGGATACGCACTGAGATCATTCTGTCGTTTTTGAGGTTGTACCCCATTACTGCCTTTCCCACTCTCTTATTCACTATGAGTGCAACTCCATTTCTTCTAAGGGTTTCTTGCCCACAGTAGTAGATATAATGGTCACCCAAATTAAATTCACCCATTCCCGTCCATTTCAGTTCGCTGATTCCCAAGATGTCGACGTTCAATCTTGTCATCTCATGTTTGACCACATCCAGCTTGCCTTGGTTCATAGATCTTACATTCCAGGTACCTATACAATATTGTTCTTTACAGCATCGGACCTTCTTTTCGCTTCCAGATACATCCACAGCTGAACGTCCTTTCGGCTTTGGCCCAGCTGCTTCACTCTTTCTGGAGCTACTTGGAAATGCCCTCCGCTCTTCCCCAGTAGCATATTGGACACCTTCCGACCTGAGGGGCTCATCTTCCGGCGTCATATCTTTTAGCCTTTTAACATTGTCCATGGGGTTTTCTTGGCAAGGATACTGGAGTGGGTTGCCATTTCCTTCTCCAGTGGACCACATTTTGTCAGAACTCTCTGTCATGACCTGTCCGTCTTGGGTGGCCCTGCACGGTATAGCTCATGGCTTCACTGAGTTACGCAAGCCCCTTCGCCACGACAAGGCAGTGATCCATGAAGGGGTATTACTGTCTACAGTGTTATTATTAAATTAGATATTATCATCAAGATTATTGTTGCTGTTGTGGCTTATTTATTCTCCCAGAATCTTAGTACAGGTAGTCCCCAGTTTAAGAATGAGTTCTGTTCCCAAGGTCTGTCCTTAAGTTGAACTGTATTATCGTATAATACTGTATAAGTAGTATTGTGTAATTAACTTGAATCATTGTGTATTTAACTCAAATTTTGCTGCAATAAGCTCTGTTCTTAACTAAGGGTTGTCGGTAAACCTGGCGTTCTTAACCTGGGGACTACCTGTATTGTGATTTCTCTATGTGACCAGTGAAGAAATTCTAGTAACTGCAAAACTAACTTGAAAAGAAGTTGGTCCAGCAAATAAATGAGTGCATAAATAAAACCCTCACAATTTTGTTTTATTTTTGCTATGTGAGAAGTAAGGTAAATGTGATCAAGTGTGAGATCTGTAATTTGAATCTGCAGTGTGGCTATCCTTATTTTCTGAAAAAAACTGCTAGAGCCTTAAGCGGAGAGGAGAGAGATTCGATCAGCACTGTGATATGATGTATGTGTGAGTAATGGGTTAGCTCTCCTCTCCTCACCGTTCTTCTGACTCAAAACATACATACTCAAAGCTCTTATTTGACATTTTTGGAAAATTCCCAAGCATTTGCATCATACAGAGCAAGGATAAAACAAGAAAGAAGTCTTGATCCAAGTTGACTTATCAACACTCTGAGGAGTAAGACGATGGGAAATGTTCACTCCCCAGGTCTTAGAACAGCTTTTCCCAACTTCATTATCTTCCAGATGTATGAACTTCAACTCCCAGAACTCTCAGCAAGGGCTATGCTAGCTAAGGAATTCTAGAAGTTGATGCTCACATATCTGGAAAATGATGAGGTTATAGAGGAGTTTAGTGGATCTGAAATTGGAGACACTGAGTTGGTGAGGAATGAAATCCTCCTCGTTCCCAGCAATCTTGATCAGTTAAATTGCAAATGAGAGGATCTGAAGAACTCCAACCTAAGTGGGGAGATTGCAGACCTGCTTCTCAGAATCAGATTTGAAACATTCACATGAAAACCTCACCCACAGATGAGAGCATGGGTTATGAGAAAAGGGACAAAGGAGCCCAATGTGTTGAATTCTATCTCCCTGTTCTAAGCACTGAGACTGGATGTGGAAAAGGAATCCAAGGGCAGGACTGATGGGGAAAGAGGGAGAGGCATGGATCAGGTGCACGGAGTGTTTATACACAGTGCTACCCAAAAGCATTTTTCTATGTGAAGCAGAACACCAATTCCTCTTGCCCTCTGCCCCCATCCTGCTTCAATAAGTTTAAATTGTAGAAGAACCCTAAAAAAAAAAACCCTTGCAGATAATTCTGCTGTTATTATTAAGAAGCAGGTAAAGAAGGTAAATGCCTAGGTGACATCCTTTGGTATTTGAAGAGTGCTATCATAACCTTACTCAGCCACCTTTTGTCAAGACTAAACATATTCAGTTCCTTCAATCTCGCTTGAGATATAATTTCTAGCCTCCTGATCATCTTCATTAATCTTCTCTCAGCCTGTTTCAGTTTCTCTGAATCCTTCTTAAAATTGGACACAGGATTTCAAGTGGGGTCTGACCAAATCAGAATAGAGTAGAACGATTAGTTCCATTACCAGGTTCTGACTTTTGACTGAACTGATCAATATGCTTTAGGTCACGTTACATCTGCATTAGTGGCTTACGTTCTGGCTTTATCTTTAATAATTAAAATACTGTGATTTGTGACCCATGATTGTCTTGTGAATGTAATCTACTTTTTGATGCTGCATTTGTTTTCCCTCAGTGACACGTGAACTGCTATCCAGCTTAGAAGGATATGATGTTATTGAAGTATAGCTCCCAACATCCTTTACCAATGGTCACCCTCACTGGAGCTGCTGGGAGTTGTGGTTCTGCAACTTCTGAAGGGCCACAGGCCTTCCCCACTCTTCCAGCACTCTTTCATTATTCTGAATTCTCAGCATTCATCTAAAACTGTTGTAAAATGCATTTCCCCAGATGAAGCACAAAATGTTAGTTAATCGATGTCTGTATGAACTTGTCATACACACTTAGGTCAAGAGCAGGGTTTATTGTCTCAAAACATGTTGGCCTCCATAATACCCATAGGTATCTTTGATTATTGTTTTCCATTGGCCTGACTAGTGGAAAATATCACACTGACTTTATTGTCATAGCTAGTTGTCAGCAGTTGCTGGATGTTTGTGCAGGAGGCATTGAACTGTAGTGAGGAGCTTTCACAGTGAAGAATCTTCAGGCTTTGGGCTGACTGGATCCACCCACCCAGGCTAGCCAATGGATCTTCAGAGACAAGAGGAAGAATTTATAAGGACATCCTTGCTCCACCAGTCTTTATTTGAACTGCTTCTGAGCTCTGATATGTTCCTGTGTCATCCATTAATCTTTGGGCTTTGCTGTTCAATTCAACCTCCTGTTTTTTTCCTATGGATCTTGATTCCAAATCCTGGCCAGCTATGGTTTAATATATCTTCCAAACCTGGAGAGATATTATAGTTAAGCAACCATTAATTCTGGGGGAGCAGGGGGAGTGTCAAACAGGAATAGCTGTAAAGTACAATCGCTCCTGCAGTATTATCTCCTGTGAAAGCTTGATTTTAAATATAAAGAGGTCTCTGGCAAGGATTAGCTTTCCTTCACCCCATGAATGCTAGTTATGACCCTCACTCTGGGTTTGTTGATGATTATAATAATTTAAAAACAAGAATTGCTAGCTGGGATTACTGGGATTTTGCCCAGATGGAGGGGGACTGACCACTAGTTTGAATGCATAACCTGAGTTTATCATAGTGGAATTTAGGAGAATTCCACTATGATAAACTCTGGTTATGCATTCAAACTAGTCTATATCTGTTTCATTTGTTTTCATTCCACTTCAACTGCTGTTAATTAGCTTACTATTGATAATGAGCTTCCATAAATATTTATTACAAGTTGCTTTTATGTGTAATAAACATAAAAATATCATTTCATTCAGAATGCAGCATGTTTTACATGATTTTATCTTGTGATGTTACATCTTTCATTAAGCAAGCATTCAATTAAAACACACTCTCCATGCAAAGGATAGTGCCTGATCATTTTACAATCTATTCTTCTTTGTACGAATGACCTGCTGTGGAATAATACATTACTGAAGCTTTTTCCATGTTAACTTCTACATCTAAGATTTCAGCTGAGACTTTAGATGCCCACTGTATTAGGACTAGAAGTATTTTAGAGAACTGAAAAATGACTGAAGAGGTGTTCCTGTCAGGTTTTATCTATCTCAGAAATAAATATCTAGTTGGCAGACCATTATAGCTAAGAAATGTTCTTGATGTAAGAATTCTGGGAATGATCTTCTTCGAGGAAATTTGACAGGAGCTTACTTGTGAGTCAGGACCAAGAGGCCACAATAGAGAGAAAGCATGATTCACTTTTTCTAGTTCTTGAAAAATTCAAAATAGCCTTCATCATACTGAATCTGATTAGCTAATTAACCCATTTTCCAGATTCACAAATGTGGTTTAGGACAAGAGGTCTGGTTCACACAATCTATTAAGTCACAAACATCTAAGCCAAATAATATTACCAAATTTCACAGGTTATATGAATATATCTGCTAGTTCTTTATCTGAATTGGTTAAAAGTATTGTGAGAATGCAAACACACATCCTTTGTTCTACCTGATACCTTGTTGGAGGGAGGGAGGGAGGGAGGGAGGGAGGAAGGAAGGAAGGAAGGAAGGAAGGAAGGAAGGAAGGAAGGAAGGAAGGAAGGAAGGAAGGAAGGAGATGGCCACAGGAACCAAGTTGGGGATTCCAGTTCTTCTTTCAGGGGCTAAGGTGTGGACTGTGCTTTTGCTTAAGAAGAGATGAACCTGCTTTCAACTCATCCAAAATAAGTGTCATCATGCACCTCACTGGCTTAAGAGTTGGGCTTGGAAAGAGAAGCAACCACCTGGGTAAAATGTAAAAATTCAGGAAAGAAATGTAATTACACTTGGAATGGGCTGAGGAAATCAAATTTCTTTCTCACCATTGTCTTGTCTGGCCTTAGTCCAAACTATAAGGGAGCATTATGAAAAGTGACACTAAAGATCAAAGAATGTACAGGGGAGACTCCTACTTAGTAACCACAATGCCTAATCTATCATGATATTAAGATGTCATTATATGGAACAAAAGACAAATAGAGCAGGCTTATGGGAGTGGGGGGAGAGAAAATGAAGAATGAATTGGTTTTTCCTATATCCTTTTGCCAGGACAAACCTTTGGGGGCCAGTAGTATATCTGGGATTGTGAGGTTATGTGGTGCTATGCCCACCAAATGGCTACAATAGTGGCCATAGCCTGAGGTTAGGCAACTATTTGCCAGAAAGTGAACTCACTTCCAGATGCTCTCTGCCATTCCAGTGGGATTTTTGTGGGGCTCCAAGGCATTCCTACAAATAAATATGATACTAGAGTTTTCAGCTTCTTTTTACATTTCAGTTATTAAAAGAATCTTTGTTTTTAAAAAAAAAATCAGAAGGGGAGGAAGATGGACATCAAAATTGCTATCTGAGGTCACATTGGTGCCCATGTGCACTTTCTTGCTTCACTTTGCCCTAAATAAAGAATGCATAAATCAATTCAGGCTGTTCCAGTAGAAGAGAACATATATAGCTCAAGGTTGAACTGTGGAGTCCTTGGTGCTCTCTGAGCTTGGTTGTTTGCTTGCAGACATTTCATTACCTAAGTAACATCCTCAGTACACTGATGATGTTACCTAGTCGGGTAATGAAACATCTGCAAGCAAACAACCAAGCTCAGAGAGCACCAAGGACTCCACAATTCAGGCTGTGTTTTACATGTGTTTCAGTTTCCCCACTCCTCATTATCATCCAATTGTCGACCATTAC